>NC_069503.1:1010521859-1010764359 GCF_027579735.1 Bombina bombina
TAACAGAAAAGTAATATATACTAAAATATTGATGAAAGCAAATTAAACTGTAGTGAAAACTTCAGTTTAATTTGGATTTGATGCAAATGGTGCCTTTGGGGCATATGTATCAAGCTCCGAATGGTGCTTGATGCCCCGTGTTTCACACAAAGACCGCTGCTCCATAACCTGCCCACCTGCTCTGAGCAGGCGGACACCCCCTGCTGGCGGCCTATTGGCCGTGAGTCTGCAGGGGGCGGCATTGCACCAGCAGCTCTTGTGTATTCAGCGAGGTCTGTCGGACCTGATCCGCACTGTCGGATCAGGTCCAACAGACCTTAATAACTAGAGGCCATAATATCAGCCCCAGGTGTTTTCCAGTTACCTTCTTTCTCCCATGTGAAATTTTGTATCCCAGAAAGCTTCATTACTTTCTATGGAAGGCAATTTGTAAAAGATACACATAAATATACAAATTATGATCATAACTTGCTAAAGTTACACAGAAAATATGAAAGCATAATGTGAAAGCAAAATACACTGCAAACAAACAGAGAAAAGAGAACAGGAGCGCAAGTGACTGATCTAAGAGTAGTATTGTAAAAAATTATATTTAATAGATGTTTGTACAAAAAACTCACTCACACTTTTTACCCTCAAACATATGAGGTATGATACAGGCACAATCGTAAGAGGACCAACAGTTTGGCTCAGTACGAACCCTTGGTGTTAGTTTCTTTTTCAGATCACCTTCCTTCAGGACTGCAGCTGCAAGCCAAGCTGTGCTGAAATCTCCGGTTTGTCCGTAGTCACTATCACAGGTTACTGTTCAACTGTCCCAAAGTCTTTGTACCACAGTGTCCTCTTACACAAGTCCGAAAAGACAAAAAACTAAGCTTGTTCGCAAAACATCAGACTTTCACAAGCACTCACAAGCTGGCTAGAGCGCTGTGGGTCTGATTGCTCCAAGCGTGCGTCGATGTGGGCGTGGCCTAACACATTTTGTGGGACTCCTCCCCACTTCGTCAGAGGCAAAATACACTGCAGTATGCAAAATATAAGACAAAATAATAAGTGCAAAGTTAAAATGTAATCTGAAGTGCAAAACAATATAGAATACAAAGTATAAATGCTGATGTCATGCAATGCTATATTGCACTGGGATTGTCTCTCATTCACATACAGAAATGCAGGCAATGTCCCTTGCAGAAGTAAAGCAAAGTCTTCCTTTCAAAAATTTTACTAGAAATCTCGCAGTGTTGGAGGATCCTTTTAGAATATCTCACCTGAGCAGAGAGGTTTTGAATATCTGGGCCTTAAAGAGAGACTGCAGAGCTATGGATCTGATTAGATATGATGTGGATTTGTTGCTGTAAAGTGTTGCAGGGTCAGGATTCTTGTCTGAGGTTTATTTACTGCCTTACCCATTGATCATTCAGTGTTTATCTTGGATAACCTTGGAAATTTTAGATTTCATGTCCCTTTTTTTAAATTTATTTAAAATGACTGGTTGTGTCAATTGAAACTGCCACCTCAATTGAAAACTTCAATAAAGTTATATTACTTATACTTTGTATGAAACCGAGAGAGAGAGTGTATTTATTTTTTAGAAAAAGATTCAATGAGATTTGAAATAGAGTGGGAGGGTCCTTACGCTACATTAAGGCAAAAAGGGGATTTGGAAGGGAGGACACCCTGACAATTGTGGGGAGTGGGATGGCAGGGGGCACCACTACACTACAGAAAAAAATAGAAATTAATAAATAAATAAAAAAATAAATAAAAAAAATTCATATAAATTGGATGCTCACATACAGCTGCCATTGCCTAAGATGGCCACCACTAGTGGGGTGGGTTTAAGAAATATTTGGAGGGAAAAGGGAGGTGGGAAGGTTGAGTAGAAAACATTACACTGCAGGGAAAAAATACCTGGGAGGTGTCAGGTGGAAGCGTAATCTCTACTCTGCATAAAAAAATGGCCTTACAACCTGATTAATCCCTTCACTGACAGGAATTTCAAGTAAGGTGTGAAGCTGCAATTAAGAATATTCTAATTGCCAAAAGCAATGGCAAAATCATGCATGTCTGCTTTTTCTAAACAAACAGTGGTCCCAGAGAATATTTTACAACCATTTGTTATATGACTGCAGTAGTTGTGTGTAAATCATTTCTGTGAGAAACCCAAAAGTTAACTTTTTTTTTTTATGTGATCGTATCTGGTGGCCAAATAGTGGCATCAAATATATCAAAATGGGCCTAGATCAATACCTTGGTTTGTCTACTTTTAAAATATATACAGGTAAATAAAAATAAATAAAAAGTTCTATTTCTGTTTAAACGGAATGATAGCAAAAATGCTGAAAATTCTCTGGTACTTTAGACAAGTTTTTCTCTGAAATCACTGGTGGCGAAGGAGTTATTAGTTTTTGACATAACTTGTATGAGCAAGTGTCAAGTTTTACTAAAAACTAGATAAGATACATATACTAATCCAACCTGTTCTATCACCTTAGTTATGCAGACAAATCCAGTAAATTAGTCTGAAATTATCTCCTTGTAGAAAAGGCATCTAATTTGTCTGACTTTTAATGCATAATTATCATTTTTTTAATTACATTTCCCACTAATGAGGTCAGACTGGGGTCTGTAGTTAGAGTCTCCCCTACTACCTTTTTATCTGAAGATGTACTGCATGATCAATTCTCAAATGTTCTGGAACAACTCCTGGCAACAGTATTAGCTATTAGTGCATCTAGCACAGATCCATGAGTCTGCACCCATACTAATATGTCTGGATTCTCTTTAATTTTTTTTAACAATGCCAATTAAATCGTTCTCTGTATCAAAGAAAGTGAAAGAAGAAAAAAACTGAAGCATACTTTAGTGACTTTCAGTTTGAAATACATTCAAAATATGACTGATGTATATAAAATAGCATACCTCCTAACACTATTATTGTTGTTCTGGGGCTGGAAGGCTTGGGGTGTAGTCTGAGTGAGTCCAGTGTTGGATCAGGTAGGGAAGCCCTTGATGGAGTCTGATGATCCAGGAAGTGGGCAGGGTTTTGTTGTTCCTGGTTGGGGTTTGGTTGGTCCCATGTATCTTTTTTTTAGAAATTGTTTTTTGGCCAATAAATAGTATAGTCACATAAAATGTAGTACAATCTGGAGAAACCAGTGACATGTGGAGATCATCCACTCCCACCAGCTATTTTACCCAGCTAGTATTTAGGGAATGTGGATTAAAGGGACATGAAACCCAAACATTGTCTTTCATGATTTAGGTAGAACCTACAATTTTAAACAACTTTCCAGTTTACTTCTATTATCAAATTTCTTTAATTCTCTTGGTATAAATTGTTGAAGGAACAGCAATGCACTACTGGTCTCTAACTGAACACATGGGTGAGCCAATTACAATCAGTATATATATGCAGCCACCAATCTGCAACTAGAACCTAGGTTCTTTGTTGCTCCTGAGCTTACCTAGATAAACATGTCAGCAAAGGATAACAAGAGAAAGAAGCAAATTAAATAATATAAGTAAATTGGAAAGTTGTTTAAAATTATATGCTCTGTCTAAATCATGAATGTCTAATTATGACTTTACTGTCCCTTTAATATTTTTGATAAATACTGGGGGCAGAATGATTTAATCAAGAGTGATAGGTTCTATGCATTAGTGTTAAATACCATACATTTTTGTTGAAAATTTACTTTTAAATGGTCATTAAAGTACTTTTCTTTTTTCTTTCTTTTTGTAAAGACCTGCATGGAACCCATGTTACTATTCTGATTGGTTGTTTTTATTAATTATGGGTAGATGTAAATGTGTCTATGCTCAAATTTAAGCAATTCATTTTTAGAATGGTGCAGGGTCAGTTGCATTTAACCTATGATAGAAATACTATAGCCTTTCTGGTGGAACACTTTTCAGAAAAAGCAGGCAAGATATATAATAAGTAATTAATTAATGATAATGAATACATGGGTATTGACACCTCATTTTATTTTTATTTCTGAGTAAGGAAGTATTATTTTATGTTTGTTTTGCTAGTATCTTTTTTTTTTTTTTATAATGTAGTGAATTGTGTTGTGTGAAATAATTTATCATTGGTTTCTGTGTGTTTTATTTTCTGTTTCATATAAAAAAAAAAAAATTTCTTTTTTTTTTTTTCATTCTGTCTTCTTCTGGTCAAATGCTTATGTGCTAATAATATTTTAGCAATAATAAGAGCTCCACTTGTAATCTAGCCCATAGTGTTTCAGAATTTGTTATTTATTTATTTATTTTAAATATCTACCATGGGGAACTTTAAAAAATAAAGGCTTTTTCATGCTGCATCATTTTATAAGGATTACATTAAACATCCATTAAATACAGAAAGATTGTGTAATAAATAAGTATTACAGTACTGATATAATGGCTGATCTATCTTTCCATTGGGCATATGGGAGGTAGGGTTCAGAACAAATGTTTGTATTCAACAAGAGTTTGTTCTACAGTAAGCCACATGTGTCCTGACGTTCCTGAAGATGAGGCTTTAAATACGTTTTAACTGGAGATTTAATGTTTAAATAAGTTTTGTAAGGTTAAAATTTAAAGGGATATGAAACACATTAAGGTAGAGAATGCCATTTTGAACTTCTATTATCAAATTGTCTTTGTTTTCTTTGTATCTTTTCTTGAAAAGCAGGGTCGTAAGCTCAGGAGCCTGCATGTATCAAGAGCACTATATGGCAGCAGTTTTGCAAGAATGTCATGAATTTGCAAAAGCAGTAAATGGCAGCAATATTTCCTGTCATGTTGTGTTCCAGATGTCTAACAAAAAATATAATGGGAACAAACTAATTTGATTATGGAAGTAAATAGAGAATCTTTTTTTAAAAATGATTCTTTGTTTCTTTCGTTCTTTCTTTCGTTCTTTCTTTCGTTCTTTCTTTCGTTCTTTCTTTCGTTCTTTCTTTCATTCTTTCTTTCGTTCTTTCTTTCGTTCTTTCTTTCTTTCGTTCTTTTGTTCTTTCGTTCGTTCGTTCGTTCGTTCGTTCTTTCTTTCCGTTGTGCTTTTCTGCTTTCTATCTCATGTAAGTGAAAATTTTTCCAAGAACAAAACTACTCAATCGAGTTTGTAATAATTAGCTTTTACTGGTAACCCAGAGAATATATACACGTTACAAGATTTTAATAAACCATGAAAGCTCCCTGATGTTTGTAATTTAACTCTTTAGCTCTTTTTATATTACACAAGTTATCTGTATAAAAAGAATTACATTGTTTTTTTATTGGGTCATGCTGCTGTTACAACATTATATTAAAATATATTCTTAACTTTCATTTGTTAATTGGTAGATAAATAGATAAAAAGATAGAGAGACCGACATATAGATATAGGTATATGCATTTGTGACTTTCTGCACTAAATGAATCCCTAAAATTTTGCATTCTGCAATTTTCAAAGCCAGATTTATTTTTGTGAAATTGCAACGCACGAAGATTTGTGCAAATCCAGATCTTAGTGTGTTGCACTTTCACAAGAATAAATCCGGCTCTGAAAATGACTGAATGCAGCTTGCGGGACCCATGTTCAGCATTAGTTTAGTGCCTGAAGCCACAAATTCCCATGCCTAATAGATAGATAGCTAATCAGCTGTGTAATAATAGATATAAACAAATGTTTTGTATTTTTAATACAGTAAAAGGACTGTGGTTTTGGTTTCCAATGAAACTGCTTACAATGACCGACGATCGTACACAAGTGAGGATGAGGCATGGAAATCCTATTTGGAAAATCCTTTGACGGCAGCAACTAAGGCCATGATGAGTATAAATGGAGATGAAGACAGCGCGGCTGCACTTGGTCTGCTATATGACTATTACAAGGTAAGTTATTTGTTAAAGAAAGATGCAAAGTATGTGAGTATATAGACTGAATATTGAATCTCTGTGATTACCTTATGGCTAAGCCTCTGCAGACTGTGAATAACTCCATATAGATAACATTGTACTCACTCATGTGAACTATCACTGTCTAGCTGTAAAAAAGCTAATAAAATGCACTCAGGTTAAAGGCAGTGTGTATTGGCTTAGAAACGGGCAGAGATGTAGAGGTTATTAATTGTATAAATATACAAATTGTAGTTGTGCAAAGCTGGGGAATGGATAGTTAAGGCGTTATCTATCATTTTGGTATGGTTGTACCCTCAATAGATCATAATAACATCTAAAGGAACTAATATGTACCATTTAGGAGTAAATAAAGTACAAATATATTTCCTACTGTCAAAGGGTCCATGTCTGTACCATTTAATCCCCCAAAAAATGTACCATCACTTGTGTGTCTAAAAGGTTGAGGGTGATCAGTGATTCAAGGCTGCCAAACCCTCAAGTCCATATAATTTGTGCACCTCAGTTATGCAATGAACACATAACTGGCAGTCGCCAACAATGAATTGAACATACATGTTGTACCGCAAAATAATTAATGTTCAATGGTTGTTGGTTATATGCAAGAGGTGGGTAAGGCAACAAAAAATACTTAAAGGGACAGTTTACACCAATTTTCATTTAACTGCATGTAATAGACACTACTATAAAGAATAATATGCACAGATACTGATATAAAACTCCAGTATAAAACAGTTTAAAAACTTACTTAGAAGCTCCCAGTTTAGCTCTGTTAAAAGGATTAGCTAGAACACCCCTGAAACTGGGAAATATTCATACACTTCCCCCTCCCCCTTCCACTGCATATGAAGACTCTTTACACAAAAGCGAGCAAGCTGGAGTAAGTATCTGTCGGTATTCTCCTAAAACTTTGGGGCTTGGTTAAGAGTCTGAAAATCAGCGCAATGTTATTAAAAAATCTGTATAGGCTATATAAATGGATCATCTACAAAACATTTATGCAAAGAAAAGTCGAGTGCATAATGTCCCTTTAACGACCCATATCTTCAATGACACTGTGTTGCTGGTTCTATTCTAAATAGCGCACAAGCAATTTATTTAAAGCATCAAGATGATAACTCCTAAACATAAAGCAAATATATTAACTTAAATTACAAAGAAAAAAAAAATCATTTTAACCCCTTAGTGACCAGACTACTTTTCCATTTGTTGACCGTTTGGGACCAGGGTTATTTTTACATTTCTGCGGTGTTTGCGTTTAGCTGTAATTTTCTCGCCATTAAATGGACTTTTGAAAGATACCATTATTTTCATCATATCTTATCATTTACTATAAAAAAAAAAAAAAAAATTTGATGAAAAAAATGGAAAAAAACACACTTTTTCTAACTTTGACCCCCAAAATCTGTTACACATCTACAATCACCAAAAAACACCCATGCTAAATAGTTTCTAAATTTTGTCCTGAGTTTAGAAATACCCAATGTTTACATGTTCTTTGCTTTTTTTGCAAGTTATAGGGCAATAAGTACAAGTAGCACTTTGCTATTTCCAAACCATTTTTTTCTTCAAAATTAGCGATAGTTACATTGGAACACTGATAACTATCAGGAATCCCTGAATAACCCTTCACATGTATATATTTTTTTTAGTGGACAAACGAAAGTATTGATCTAGGCCCATTTTGGTATATTTCATGCCACCATTTCACCGCCAAATGCGATCAAATTAAATTTTTTTTTAACTTTTTCACAATTTTAGCTTTCTCACAGAAATTATTTAAAAACAGTTAGTGCAATCATGGAACACATGGTTGTAAATGCTTCTCTGTGCTTCTGATGTGTTCAGAAATAGCAGACATATATGGCTTTGGCGTTGCTTTTTGGTAATTAGAAGGCTGCTAAATGCCACTGAGCACCACACTTGTATTATGCCCAGCAGTTATGGGGTTAATTAGGTAGCTTGTAGAGTTAATTTTAGCTTTAGTGTAGAGATCAGACTCCCACCTGACACATCCCACCCCCTGATCCCTCTCTGACCCCCCTCAAACAGCTCTCTTCCCTTCCCCACCTCACAATTGTTACCGCCAGTACTAAAATGAAAGCCATTTTTTTTCTTTCTAGCTATTCTGCAGTGTTGGATCCCTCCCCCCCAAAACAGCTCTCTAACCCTCCCCCCCCCTCTACCTAGTTGCTGCCATCTTGGGTACTGGCAGCTGTCTGCCAGTACCAAGTTTGTTAAAAAAAATAGCCTTATTTATTAATAAATAAAACCCAAATTTTCTGTAGTGTAGCTGCCCCCTCATATCCCTACCCCCTCCCAGATCCCTTTCCAAATATTTATTTGCCCCCCTCTTCCTCCATCCCTTAGAATTTTCTGTAGTGTAGCGGTCCCAGTCCCACCCGCTCCCACCTGCGCGCGCTCTCGTGCCCGCCCACCACTGTCAACACCTAGAAGGGAGTGGACCAGCGATGGGCCATCCCACCCACCTCCATACAGCTCTCACCCACCGATGATCAGCACCATTGCTGGATGATGCAGAGAGGGCCAAAGAGTGGCACTCTGGATTGGTGGGTAAAAAAGGGTACTGCAATACCCATCACAATCACTTCCAGAGCTTCAAACCCCAGAGGACGTGTCAGGCACGTCCTTGGTCCTTAAAGTTTTTTTTTTTGTAGGACGTGCCTGACACATCCTTGGTCGTTAAGGGGTTAAATTCTATAAAATAGAAAGAGCTGTTTAAGAACCAGTTTAAAAATAAAATAAAATTGTAACCGTTCCCCAGTCACATACATGGACACTGTGTAACACGCCATAGCGCCATCTATAGGTTGAAAGTTCCTTGACATGTGTAACACAGCTCCATCTATTGGTAGAAGGTTCATCACCAACATGTGTACTGGAAAAATCGACTAATTTGCATATATTTTGCATAGAATGAAAATGAAAATAGTTGTGAGTTTTATTCTTTATCCCTCCCCTGAATCCCCCTTACTTTCGTTAGAGTTATATTTTATTATTATTATTATTATGTTGTTTTCTATATATTTATGTTTTATATGGTGTGTCACCCTAAGTTAAATGAGGTGTTGTTAGGGTCTAGTACAGAATGAAATTTAACCGTTTTTGAGTAGCTCCTTATAGAACTGGTTGATTTGCCTGATTCTTTCAGGAATTCCTGTAGCAGTCTTAGAACCTGCTATTTGGCTACACTATCCAAACTTATCAAACTGTAGTGTGGCTGTTGTAATACTGTCAGAACAACAAGTAGACATTAGGTGTATGCATATTTAAATGTAATATAATTAACTTGATGGAACAGCACTTTCAATATGCTGTGTTGAGTACAAATTTGCCATCAAGAGGTACAAAGGGCAGTACCCTTAAAAACCCTTTCCGGTCCTTTAAATGTTTAATTTGTGCGGCCGGCAGGTCTTATTTAATTTTCGCGCCAATATTTTTGAATTACACAGCTAAATAGCAAGTCACCGCTAGATGTCGCTATTCAGCTGTGAAATTCAAAAGCAGCAAAGTCGGAATATATCCAATATTTAAACGCATGAGCTAAAACCCTTTGTTGGATATATTCCGACAAAGGAGCGCAAAGGGTTAAAAGGCCAAATTTGCGCCACTTTATTAAGGGTACATTATGGTACCATAGCATTGAGGTCCAATCTAGTCACCAAAAGGTACATATATGCCTTTGAAAGGTACAATCTGTAAGGGTACCAATATGTTCCAATGTTAAAGGGTACAACGGATGTACCTTTGAGGGTACTGCCCCAGTGACAAGCTGTTGTACCCCTAAAGGTACAACTTTTGCAAATATTTTCTGACAGTGTATTATCACTTCATCTACACACAAATGCTTCCTTACCTTATCTCTGTTTGTATACCAAATCCAAAAATACTTAGAGAGAACAATTGAAAATTAACATTTAATTACTTATCTCACCTAGCATCTCACCTACCTCCCACTAGGAGTGTAATTGCTTTTGCTGGCTATGTTTACACAGCTTTTGTATAGCCTATACTTAAGTATAGAAACTTTCAGCATAGGTAGGGATACCACAGGTAAATTAAGCTATTCCATTTGCTTATATAAAGGTAAAGGAGCCACTTGTAAACAATGTATATGTGTATCTGAGGAAGGGGTGAACACCCGAAATGTCACATTAAGTTAATTGCTTTTGGCTTTCAAATCCAGTGACTGCAAACTTTTTTGGACTTTATATTGCAGCCTTTTGCACCCTGGTACTTGTTGACTGGTTAGGTGAGAGTGCTTTCTCTTTGAAATTTATATATAATGAAAATTACAAAGATGATAATTTGGGGACTATATATATATATATATATATATATATATATATATATATATATATATATATATATATATATATATATATATATATATATATATATATATATATATATATATATATATATATATACAAGTATGTTCAAATATATATGTACAAATTCTAGCATTAATAATCATTTATAAAAAAAAAAAAAACATTAGATAAAAGCATATCATGCCTTCTAGAAATACAAATACACATTAATTTATGTGAAAGTACCAAATAACAGATTTTTTTGTATAACAAATAAATAAAAAAATAACTTTCTATGAGATATTGTTGAGGTATCAATCTAGCTATTTCTTGGACATTAACAGATGAAAAATAAAAGATTAGCTTTAGAGAAATGTGTTTGTTCATGGACAGTAATGAAATGGTATAAATGAAGTTGGGAAACAAGAGTATAACCCGCAACATCGATGACTGTTAGTTAACAACAGTCCGATGCTCATCGCGCCGTACTTGACGTGCGTGTTTTTGACTGTTCTTTTAGTAAATTAGGGTATCGTATGCAGATCCGCGGCAGCGATGTCTGGCGAGCGTATTGACGTCGGCGAATGCACCAAGATAGACGCTTTGATAAATATCCCCCATTATCTTTAATGTATTACTTTCATTGCAAAAAATAAAATACTCTTTTAGCAAAATAAAATATTGTCAATGTTTCATTTTGGGAGCAAAAAAAGCAAACTGTGCTGTTTGGTTTTAAGTTAGTCTCCCTACATGATCTATTTTTCCTAAAGACAACATTACATATACCAAAGTTTATTTGTTCCCTTTTTTCTTTCAATGACCCATTATAAATGTAAATTTGCATTTTTGTACCAACAACAAAATTTACAACATTGTTATTTTTGCTAAAACTTCAAAAAAAGAAGTGTTGCCTTACAGTGAAAAACATTAAAAAAAGGAATGTCTAGTGAGATGAAGTCATATAAGGGAAATTAAATTTATAGGTACAAATTCAAGTGCATTTCTACTATACAGTCAATGACCTTTCAATGAAATTACAGTTCAATCGTTACAAAACATATTAGGGCACATTTTCATCAACTAACTACATTAAAAGAATAACAATCAATCTGTTTCATTGTTGTAATAAAAAAAAACTAAATAGTGGGTTATACTTAACATAAATATTTGCAATATGTATTATTCATCGTTTAAAAATGTTATCTTTTATTTTTTGTTAACTTAATTTATGAAGTGTCCATTGCTTCCTGTTACAGTCCTACAAGGGGTCTGGAATCTCTACAGGAAGGCATATCTATTGATTGATATCATACATCTTCTATTGTAACATGAGCTGGTTTACTATTCAGTGAATACTAGAGAAGCAGTCTCTTTTGCCCCTGCTAACAAGAGGACAGAATGCAGCTTAAAGGGACACTGAATCCAAATTTTTTTCTATCGTGATTCAGATAGAGCATGCAATTTTAAGCAACTTTCTAATTTACTCCTATTATCAAATTATTTTCATTCTCTTGGTATCTTTATTTGAAATTCAAGAATGTCAGTTTAGATGCCGGACCATTTTTGGTGAACACACTGTGTTGTTCTTGATGATTGGTGGGTAAATTCACCTACCAATAAACAAGTGCTTTCCATGGTACTGAACCAAAAAATAGCTTAGATGCCTTCTTTTTCAAATAAAGAAAGCAAGAGAACGAAGAAAAATTGATAATAGGAGTAAATTAGAAAGTTGTTTAAAATTGCATGCTCTATCTGAAAAAAATTGGGTTCAGTGTCCCTTTAAGTTGTCAACATGTGGGCTACACTGAGAATTGTGCTTATTTTGCAAGAAAACAAGTAATTTGTTTGCTGTTATTTTCTTATTTATATTTCGGATTTTAGTTAAAAAAAATAATTCAATTTTTTTTATTTGTATGCAGTTCTATGTTAAATACAGTGTTAATAAAATATTTACATTATATTTTAGGTACCTAGGGACAAAAGATTGTTACAGTTGAAGTTGAATGATGTACACGAAGAACAAGATAAAAGGTAATGTGATTCAATATAAAGGACAATTTAGTATTTTAAATCTAAATAAATATAATAAAATTAGTATAAGCCTACACTTAATGGGACAGTCAACCCAAAAAATGTTCTTACTCCTACAGATAAAGTTTACTAGGATAAATAGTTCAAACTGTAGCCCAGTTTTGCTAAATATATAGTTTTCAAGTAAAATTACTTACTACATGTCCCTCAGCCATTTTGAAATGGCCGCCAGCCCCCTCCTCTATTTCGTCATACCCATCTGCCTTCCTTCCTCTTCTTCCAGTAACTCTGCGATCCTCCACGTTCCCGTTTTTGGCACATGCGCAATATGCCGATTTTAGTGAAGGGGCCTTTTGAAGCAGGATCTAAAAATAACTGCTCAGTATCCTAGCGGTTTCTATATGCAGCAGACTAGTTGGCTTCTCTTCATCTACCGCCGCATATAGGAACCGCTAGGATACTAAGTGGTACTGATGTTCCTGGATTCTGCAATATTTTCTAACTTTATACAAGCTGAAGATTCAATGAAATAGTGCTCCCTTGTGCTCATTTATATATACCTACTATTGCTTGGCTTGACCATGTATGAGCAATGGAATGCTGAGAAGGTTGGCTCTGCGCTTACTTATCCTGATTGGTTTAAGAATACCATAACCATAATCTCATTAATAGTATCAAGTATGAGAAAATAACTTTTTTACTTTTACATCTATAATGTCATTTATGAATAGCCACAAGTACTGTGCTACAGCACGATAAAAAGATGTCAGAAAGTGGCCCTAAGATTATAATCTGCTAAATGCAGAGAGACAGGGGCATCAGACTGAACACTAAATAGAGAAATAGGATTCTGTGTCTGTATAAGAGGCCTCTGTACTAATTGTTGTGGTACCACCGATGCTGAACGAGCGTTCCCTGCACCTGTTACTCTTTAACACACTCATATTAGCAAACTGTGACTCATTGAGTATTTCCTGTGAGCTGCTGCAGAGTTAGTCATGTTTACTTCATGCTACTGTTGTGCAGAGGGAGGGACTCGGCTTTCAGCATCTCACACATTTACAGATTTTACATTTTACAGATTAGAAAGGGAAGCATCTGAGTGATAAAATAACAAGATCTAATCTGCCAGCAAGCCAAGCCTATTTTGATGGGCTGTGGTTTCAAAAAGCAAAAAGAAGCATAAATTAGCAATTTTTTATACATTTTATACGCTGCAGATGGTATAACAAGTCATGGGGAACACATTCAGGGAAAAACAATTTTACAGTGAACTGTCCCTTTAAGAAGCTTAGTCTTACTACATTCAACATAGTGATTGCTTGATCAGTGCATGAGCCCATTTTTACCTGTCCTAAATTGGCCACACCCGAGAAGAGATGTTTTGTTTTGACTGAAAAACCATGGACATTTTGCTAAGAAACAAAAATGAAAAGTTAAATGTTTTTTTTTTATGTGTTTTTGTATGTAGAACTTTTATAAAGTAGTACTTAATTGTTAATACAGAATATGCTATACAGATATAGAAAAACTTATTTAAAGGGAAAGTCAACACCAAAATTGTTATTGTTTAAAAAGATAGAAAACACCTTTACTACCCATTCCCCAGGTTTGCACAACCAACATTGTTATCTTAATATACTTTATAACATTTAAACCTCTAAATTTCTGCCTCTTTCTAAGCCACTAGAGAGAGCCTCTTATCACATGCTTTGTTATTAGCTTTTTACAACAAGAGACTGCTAATCGATGTGGGTAATATAGATAATATTGTGCTCTCTCCCGAGGAGTTATGCATAAAACAACACTAATTGGCTAAAATGCAAGTCAATAGATAATACATAAATAGTCATGTGATCAGGGAGCTGTCAAAAGAGGCTTAGATACAAGTAATCACAGAGGTTAAACATATATTAACATAACAATGTTTGCTGTACAAAACTGGGAATAGGTAAAACGGATTATTTATTTTTGTATACAATACCATTTTAAAGACTAATACCTAGATTTAGAGTTTTGCGGCCAAATAGGTGCGTTAGCTATGCGTGTTTTTTTTCTAGCGCTGCTTCTAAACAATGCTGGTATTTAGAGTTCTCTGAAGAGCTACTTTAGGCTCCAAAAAGGGAGCGTACAGGCATATTTACCGCCACTTCAACTCTCAATACCAGCGTTGCTTACGGTAGCGACTAGCTGGAAAAACGTACTCGTGCACGATTCCCCCATAGGAAACAATGGGGCAGTTTGGGCTGAAAAAAAAAACGAATTCCGGTTTCTATCAGCCAATCGGAAATAAGGTAGGAAAAATCTGATTGGCTGATTGAATCAGCCAATCAGATTCAAGTTCAATCGGATTGGCTGATCCAATCAGCCAATCAGATTGAGCTTGTATTCTATTGGCTGATCGGAACAGCCAATAGAATGCAAGCTCAATCTGATTGGCTGATTGGATCAGCCAATCCGATTGAACTTGAATCTGGCTGATTCAATCAGCCAATCAGATTTTTCCTACCTTAATTCCGATTGGCTGATAGAATCCTATCAGCCAATCGGAATTCGAGGGACGCCATCTTGGATGATGTCATTTAAAGGAACCTTCATTCTGCGAGTAGGCGTCATGGAAGAAGGATGGATCCGTGTCGGCTGGAAGAAGATGGCTCCGCTCCGGATGGATGAAGATAGAAGATGCCGTTTGGATGAAGATGTCTACTGGTCCGGATGTCCTCTTCTGCCCGGATAGGATGAAGACTTCTGCTGCTCCGGATGCCCTCTTTTGGTCCATCGGTGCCCGGCTGGGTGAACATGGCTCAAGGTAGGGAGATCGTCAGGGGGGTAGTGTTAGGTTTATTTAAGGGGGGTTTGGGTTAGAGTAGGGGTATGTGGGTGGTGGGTAGTAATGTTGGGGGGTGGTATTGTGGGTTTTTTTACAGGCAAAAGAGCTGATTTCTTTGGGGCATGCCCCGCATAAAGCTCTTTTAAGGGCTGGTAAGGTAATAGAGCTGTTAACTTTTTTAATTTAGGTTAGGGTAGGGAAAAATTTTTATTTTGGGGGGCTTTGTTATTTTATTAGGGGGCTTAGAGTACGTGTGATTAGCTTAAAATTCTTGTAATCTTTTTTTTATTTTTTGTAATTTTGTGTTTGTTTTTGTAGTTTAGTTTATTTAATTGTAGGTAATTGTAGTTAATTTATTTAATTTATTTATTGATAGTGTAGTGTTAGGTTTAATTGTAACTTAGGTTAGGATTTATTTTACAGGTAATTTTGTAATTATTTTAACTAGGTAGCTATTAAAAAGTAAATAACTATTTAATAGCTATTGTACCTAGTTTAAATAAATACAAAGTTGCCTGTAAAATCAATATAAATCCTAAAATAGCTACAATATAATTATTCATTTTATTGTAGCTATATTAGGGTTTATTTTACAGGTAAGTATTTAGTTTTAAATAGGAATACTTTAGTTAATAATATTTAATTTATTTTGTTAGATTAAAATTATATTTAATTTAGGGGGGTGTTAGGTTTAGGGTTAGACTTAGCTTTAGGGGCTAATACATTTATTAGAGTAGCGGCGATGTTGGGGGGGCAGATTAGGGGTTAATAAATATTATGTAGGTGTCGGCGATGTTAGGGGCAGCAGATTAGGGGTTCATAGTGATAATGTAGGTGGCGGCGGTGTGCGGTCGGCAGATTAGGGGTTAAAAATATTTTTTATAGTGGCGGCGATGTGGGGGGATCTCGGTTTAGGGGTACATAGGTAGTTTATGGGTGTTAGTGTACTTTATAGCACAGTAGTTAAGAGCTTTATAAACCGGCGTTAGCCCAGAAAGCTCTTAACTACTTTTTTTTCTGCGGCTGGAGTCTTGTCGGTAGAGGGTCTACTGCTCACTTCAGCCAAGACTCTAAATACCGGCGTTAGGAAGATCCCATTGAAAAGATAGGATACGCAATTGGCGTAAGGAGATCTGCGGCTGGAAAGCGAGCGTTAGACCCTTTCCTGGCTGACTCTAAATACCAGCGGGCGGCCAAAAGCAGCGTTAGGACCCCTTAACGCTGCTTTTGACGGCTACCGCAGAACTCTAAATCTAGGCGTAAGTTTTCAATAATGCTAAAAATGGATGAGTTATGAAACATGCAAATTAATTGGATAACTGACAGAATTAAAGAATTGTAATGTGACGCTTATTAACAGAAATAACACACCTGCAAATTTGACTATTAGGTATCACATTCCATTGATGAGATTTTCCTGACTGCAATGTATTATTTCGGAGATCTCTTTCCAACCAGGGAAGTTATTTTTGTGAAATAAGTGTATATTTTACTATAACAGCAGCTAATAGCAGGGATATGACTTGCCCTAGCAGAATGGTGTGCAGATCCTTTTACATATCATTACTGCACTGATTTGATGTTCTGAATTTCTGAATTTGAAACGTAAGGAAATTAAGATCTCAAATTGTTACAGGAACAGCTATTTCAGTAAGATTGTTGGGGAAAAAGGGTAAATATTTTCCCATTAGCTCTGATTTAATCAGCATTGCAGAGAGTAATAGTTATACTTCCATGTACGTTTATAACATATCTTCTGTCTATCTTTATATGGCCTTAATTCATTAAAGCTTGCTGAGCTATTTAACACTAAATAACTGCTATATAGAAAGATATTTTTGAAGCAAAGATTAACCTGACAATAATATGCAGATGTAATTTTAAGATTATTAGATTAAATATTGAAAAAATAAGTGTAAAATGTTAGTGTCCGTAATGCAATGTGTGTCATGTTGTAACCTAAGTTTTATCCGTGCTGAGTGTTAGTTTTTAAATAATTACTTTTAAAGGAAATGCCTTACTTACTTAGACAAAGGGACCATTTCTGCTAGTTTTTAGATCCAGAGAGTATATCATATTTAGGATGATTTACTATTAAATAATCACAATAATTTATGAAAAATGCATTTTATGTAGAAATGTTATTTAAGGGACACTCTATTGCCATATTTTCCATTTAATGTGCCCCAAATGTTTTGGTATACCAGCTTCATGTATTACATTTATTGGGCGTTGTTCTTTTAGGTTAATTTTGCAATTGAAATAGCTGTATTTACTCACCCCCACTCAGAATGAACATTGCAATAGCTACATTTGTATATAGAGTTACAGGCAAGATAAACAGATCTGTTCTTCTGGATCCATTTGAATTTGCACGTTCTTGAGAACAATGATTGGTGGTTTCAATGAAAAAAACCTTAAGGAGAAATTTCAAATACATTTAATATTTTGCAGATGGTATAAATCGTTATTGAAAATGCAGCTCTGTGCCTAATTTTCTTTTTAAATACTAAATGACAAAACCAAATTACATGTTCTGATTGCTGTTAGTCTCCATGAATTCTAGAAATACATTTTGGCTGTTTAATTATTTTTAGAGGGGTGGCAAGACAGGGAACGTACTCACTGGCAGATCTAGGGGTTATAGGAACCTTTAATGTTTAATGAATCATAATTTTAACAAAAATAAATCTTCAAACAGTCTATTTTTGGTTGTTCTGAAACTCAGGACAGGAAAAGTTGAAATGGTTGATTTAAATAACAAAACAAAAAAATAATAATTAACATTAAAAAATGATGACTCTCGACCTCAAACCCCATTAACAGACAATACTGAATTTATCCCTGGTTTAAGTATATCAAAACTCCTTATACAGCATAAATATAGATAAATAACGATATATAACATAGGTAATTAAGAAAAGTTTTACTCGAACCAAGAATTGGTAGAAAGCGGGCTAACATATTTCCAAAAAGTTTTTTCTAATGCCAATGTATTTTGTATATATTCAAACACACTGATAGGAGAAACCTGCTCAGACCCCTCACTCCCTTTGAAATTGTATGTATCTCCCCTACACCTATAAAACATACTCTCATTACTTTATGCCATACTACAACAAACTACCCCAGGCTTCATACCCTATTATATAGAACAGTGGAACACTGAACTAAGCAACCAAATCTCACACCTTGACACAAAACATACGGTATATTCACAAACATCCTAAAATATTCCACTTCTAGCAAGCTATTAGAAATGAATTTGAATATACTTCAGAGGTGGTATTTAACCCCAACTAGACTTAGAAAAAATATTTCACACTCAAAGTGATAGATGTTGGAGATGTGCTGAATCTAAGGGTACTATAATGCATATATGGGGGTCATGCCCACTGATAGTTTCTGTATAGGAGGAGATAGTGTTAGAAACTTCTAACGTTCTAGGGCATCCACTTCAGCTAGACTCTTGTTTATGGTTCTTCCATCAAATACACCGATCTTTCATCATGACTCAAAGAAAAGTATTTAATATTTTGAGTAATAGTATTAAGTCTCTAATGGTACAAAAATGGAAAACCTCTGAGGTCCCAAGCATAGGATGATGGATACATAGGTGTGACCAGTTTTTAAAGTTAGATGAATATTATTTCATAAGGGACACATCCAAATTTTATGTATGATCAAATGCAGTCAATGTGGGACACGTATATATAACAGAGAATCAAGAGATGAGCGTAATACCCCTAATATACTCTTAAAACTAGACAACTGCTGGATAGGAATGGACAATATGACTTCAACTATATTCCAAATTGTGACTGCGTACGGTTAATGATAAAGGTCTTAATTTCTGAAAATAAACTGCCTAGTTCACATTATTCTCAAAGGACAATTTCATTTTATTTAAATTTGTTTTGTATATTTTCCATTTATACTGTTATCATATGAGTATAGCACAACAATGTTAAAGGGACATTGTACACTAGATTTTTCTTTGCATAAACGTTTTGTAGATGATCCATTGATATAGAACTGAATAGATGTATACATTTGTTTACAAATTCCTGCAGGATCCAATTTATGTTATCTGTCTTTTCATATGGGAGGGGGAGTGTCTGCTCATTTTGTTTACCCAGCCCCTTCCAGTGGGTGTCCCAGACTACCTCATCAACATTGCTAAACTGGGAGCTTCTAAGTAATTTTTAAAAAGGTTTTATACTGAAATTTTAGATCAGTATCTGTGCATATTCTTCTTTATGGTAGTGTCTATTACGTGCAGTTATATGAAAATTTGTGTATACTGTCCCTTTAATTTTATATGTAATTATTGTTATAAATAATTATAATAATGCAACAATGTTTCTACATATATTTTGTATAACTGATTTTTATTATGCAAGCTTTTGAACATTGTATGCTAAAAAGCTTATAAATATAATAAATAAAAATAAAATAAGAAAAATGATGGCTCTCCCTATCAGCACCACCACAATGTAGCTTTTGTGCACACCTATTAGCACCTTTAATCATTCAGATCTAGAAGGACCCCCACTCTGGCATAATAAAGCCTTCTGGATGAGGGTTGTACCATCCAAGATATACTGAACTGAGATTTGAGAGAACAGAAAAATAAATATGTGCTATATATAAATGTTATTCCATCTAAAGGGAAAATAATGTAACTACAACTGTAGTTGCTTTTTCTATATTGACGTCAACATTATTATCACTTCAAAATTAACTGAGCTAATTGCAGAGTATGTTCTTATAAAGTTTAATGTATTATTATACTGGACTCTTTTTTATTTATTATAACCCTTTGTATGGTAAGGGTCAAATGCTGGCATGTGAGCAGAGTAGGGGATGTTCTGCGGGTGGAGTCAGTGTTAATTATGGGAATGGTCATGGGTGTTTTATGGGTGGAGATGAGTAGACCAAGGATATTACATAAGTCCTATGAGCATGGCTAGAGTAGAAGAAAAAGCTGTAGCTAGAGGGTATTTTTGCCTTTCTCCTCAGCACAATAGCTGTGCAATGTGAAAGCTTGTGGTGGCTGTACACCTTGGTAGAACCACCATTGGTTCTGGTGTTAAAGGAAATCATTTTAGACATGTGCGTTTTTGTTTTTTTCCGAATCGAAATTCGTACAAATTTGGCAAATTCGGAGGTTGAAATCGATTCGAATTTCCGAATTACCGTAGCAACGAAACTTAACTAATCTGAATGCATTTGTCCCGAATAAATCTGAATTAGTTTGTATTTATTTGTTACATTCGAATGGCCATGGACTAATCACAATTCAGTATAAAAATTAAATTTATAATCACAATTCAGTATAAAAATTAAATTTAGTGAGATAGAACAGCGAAATAATTCTGAATCATCATAACACATACCCAACCTCCGAATTTACGAATCGAATCCGAAACGAATACATATGAAACGAAGTTCGAAAAAATCTGAATTGGTCCGAAATGAACAGAAACAAATTTTTCCGCTGCGCACATGTATTCTTTTTTATGACCTTTGATTACTTGAACATTTCTGTAAAGTTTTTTTAGAACGATGAGTAACTCACAAAATAATTAGTGGACAATCTGTATAACACATTTACAAGTATAGTTTTTTTATGGCACAAAGATATTCAGTTGTTTAAGTTATATAACAATTGTTTTTTGAGTATAACTAACATGCATTTGCAAGTAAAGGCAGTCTATAACCAACACATTTCAATCAGTTTTATATAAATTTATTGTTGATTAACGCTTTGGCTGCTAGAGGTGGCTATAATATGTTTTATAACAATGCACTGTTGTCAAGGAGTTACATTACTTTTTGTCCTGCTATGCAAACTTGACACAATTATTTATATTGATTTTTTTTTATTTTTACAGAAGTTGTCATCCAGCCAGTGAATCCCAAAATAATATAAGCACAGGAGAAAACCGTGTCCAAGTCTTAAAAACCACTCCTGTTAACCTGTCTGTCAACACAGAACATGTGGAACCTTCCAAGAGGGATCAATACAGCAACAGTTTGTCCGAAAGCCCTTCATCAGCTCCTTCTACTGGGGTCCCAGCAGTAAAAGCCGAAGAGTTCACACCAGTATTTTTGACACCTTCCATGTCCTACAGAGGAGATAACGAGGAACCAAGAGGGGTTATCTTTGAGCAGACTCACTATGGAGTACATAATATTAGTACACTCCTCAAGGAAGACCAGCGCAGTACTCCGGACAGCACTTATAATGAAAGCTTTAAAGAAGGTGTTACTAATGTAAGCATCTGATGTAACTGATTTAACACTAACAAACTCAATGGAAGTTTTGATCATTTAAAAACTGATGAGGAGTCTTATCAATAAAAAAATCACTCATTAAATAAACAAAACGTTAAACTTAAAATGTAATCATCAAAAATGTTTAATTTATAAAAATAAAACAACATTGTTTTTTTATTTATTTTCCCTGCTTTTGCTGTAAAATGCTTCTGAAAACTTTTATACTACCCCAGCAAAGGGATTAAATACATCATTAAAATACCACAGAGAACTGCTGATCCCAATGAGACATGGCCGGTAAGCCAGTCGGTGAATGGGGCCAGATACATCTGTTTCTGTGCAAGCCTTCAGGTTCGCCAGAAACAGGAGTTAAGAAGCAGCGGTCTTAAGTTCACTTGCGTATGCAATGTTAAATGCCGACAGCATATGCTGTCTGCATTCAGAAATGTCGGGCGGACATGATTGCTACAGCGGATAATGTCCGACTCTTAATAAACTGGACCCATAGACTTAATTGGTCATAGCAACCTAGACCAGGAACATGAGTTCCACTGGGTTTTCAATAGGTGTATCTATGAGTTGCACTGGATTTGCTAACAAAATAAAGGTTTTTAATTATTTGTAAATGTATACAGAACAGATCTTTTGCACTGCATCAACTAATTACTGGCATGTAAAAACTTATGTTTAAATGGACATGGAAGTCGAAATTTAGGGGGATATGAAACAATGCTCCTTTATTAGAAATATATGTTAAATCAATGTAACATGGAAAGAAACAGATTATTTTTATAATAACTTACTTGCTAAATATGGGCTTAGAAATTCTCAGTGTAGCCACTGCCTACAGCTAGATAAGGGAGCAGGCATTGCCAAACTTCGGTTCTATTGTTTCAAGATTTCTGCAGCAAAAGTCCTCTACTGAACATCGGCAATAAACTATTTGTAGATTGCGCAAAAAAGGATGTGTATTTGTTTTAATAACTTGGCTGATATGTTATTCTATAGCAACCCAAAATAATTTTGTGTTTACTATCCCTTTTTAAGTATAACCCACTTTATAGTGCTTAGACTGTTCTATATCCTTTTACATTTTTATGACTATGGGCTCCATTTATGAAGCTGTGATAGCAGCTTTGGAGCCCATTGGCTGCAGTCTTGCACAAGCGGCCCTGCAGCCGAGACTTAACCCATTACATTGTTATGTGGCGTATCTCAATCCAGGGAGATTGACAGCCCCTGCTTGTGCGTGATTGCCTGCAAGAGAGCAGGGGGGGTGGTGTTGCACACGTCCAGTAGTGTGCAATGCTAAATGTGAGCAGTGTTTTCCTGCCCACTAGGTGTGATGCCATGCAGACTGGTGCGAAGATGTAAGCCCCTGTCCTATCTCTCGTTGCTAAATCTGGGCCTAAGACAGAACATGCAATTTTAAGAGTTTTCAATTACCTTCTATTTTCAAATTAATGTTGTTCTCTTTTACATAGGCTCAGCATACCTAGGTAAGCTCAAGAGCAGCAGTGCACATTGGGAGCTAGCTGGTGATTGGTTGCTATGCTCTTATAACTCTTGTCAGTGGCTCACCAAATGTGCTCAGCTAGCTCCCAGTTATGCATTGCTGCTCTGTGTTTAACCCCTTTGCTGAGTTATATGCAAGTGAAAGTGCAGTAATACAATAAAATATTAATACTTTACTATACGTGCTGTATAAAAAATTTTTGGTTATTTTTTGCTTTACTTCTCTGAGAACTAAGTGTATTTTCTCCTTTTGTAAAAAAATATTTTTTTAGGGCTTCAGATATTATCGTTAATTTATCTGTGTCATTACAGTTTTTTTTCTTTAGTTGCTCAAAAATACATTGTCATGGTTGTCAAGTCTTTAATGTTTTAATTAGTAAAACAGTACTTTATTTTATTATAGTACATTTATTGATTCTTCTCTTTTTTATCATTTTTTAGAAATACCGGAATTCTTCAATGGGAGCAGAAGATTTTATATATGATCAAACAGGAAGGTTAGTCACAAAAACCAAATACATCAACATTGGCAATGGTACTATGTATGGTATAGCATATAATATAGTAGAATATGAGGCCTATTTATAAAAGGTCTTGAGGACCTGATCCAACAGTGCGGATCTGGTCCGCAAGACCTCGCTGAATGTGGAGAGCAATACGCTCGCCGTATTCAGCATTGCACCAGCAGCTCACTAGTGCAACGCCACTCCCTGCAGACTCACGGCCGCTAGCAGGGGGTGTCAATCAACCCGATCGCACTTGATCGGGTTGAATTGTGGCGATTCCTGTCCGCCTGCTCAGAGCAAGCGAACAGGGTTATGGAGCAATGGTCTTTAGACCGCTGCTTCATAACTGCTGTTTCTGGCGAGTTTGAAGACTCGCCAGAAACACGGGCCCTCAAGCTCCATACGGAGCTTCATAAATAGGCCTCTATGTGTTTATTGATTATGCAAATTAGATATGTGCATGGCGAAAAAATTCGGTTCGGTTTGGATCGATTCGGAATTTTTTCGAAGTTCGGATCAATTCGAATTCGGAAAATTTTTAATCGATTCGGTTTGAATTAGTTTCGGATTCAAAGAAATTTGGCTGGATTCGGTTCGGAAATTCGGAATTTCGGTAAGTGTTAGGTGGGATTAGACTAGTATTATGTACTGTATATTAGGTGTAACCCATAGCAGAGTGATATAACCTAATATACTGTACAATACTAGTGTAATCCATGGCCATCCGAATTTACCGAATAAATCCAAACTAATTTGGATTTATTCTGTAAATTCGGCAGTATTTTAATTCGGAAATTCAGTTAGATGAATTTGCCGAATTTTACGAATTTCTGAATCGATCCGAAACGAATTGCACATATCTAATGCAAATCCAGTATATTTACTGGTCCTTTAAATTAATTTGGTCAAAATGAGGCATAATACTGTATGAAGTATTTATAATAAATTAAGGCTTTCACAATTAAAATTGAATGTGCCACTAATAAAAATGGTTGTCCATCAGTATAACCTTCCCTCGTACAACTTATCCATCTGAGGGTCATCCAGCCTAAAGCCAGTGATTACAATGAAGCCCTCAAGTATTTTATTTGTATGTGACCTCTTACATATATTTTATAAATTCTTGATTATGAGAGAGAAAGTGAAGGTTATTGTTACTGGCAAGGGTTTAGCACTGTCAGTTACATTTCTCTTTTATATTTTAAAAATAAAATGTCTGCTGTGTTAAATAGACTCAGGGAAGGGGAATATGTGGTGTAACAGCTGGGGAGCAACACAGACACTTATTAATGGAGATAATGGGCAGGGTGCATGCGAAGGGTGTAACAAACAGAAATCCAAAAATCTAATTTCAGACCCGCTCCATCCTAGGTATAAAATGAATTATTGCACTCATTAGAGTGACTTGTTGTCTATGATGAACTTTCACAACTAAGAGCAGCAAATATTGTTTGTTTGAATAAGGGTTTAAGAAAGATGCAATGATGGAAAACACAAAAGAAGACAAAGAATGAAAGACAACAACACAAGTAGCTTTGAGAGACATATAAATCATATACCTTCCTCACTAAGGGCTAGATTACCAGTGGAGTGGTACTTAGCTCTCCCACTCAAGCATAAACACCTCTAGAAGTAATCTTTTTGCGTGCAGGTTAGCAGGCGTATTACAAGTTGAAAGTAAAACCTTTGCGTGCAAGTGAAACCCAATGCGACTGTACATATATCCAATAATGTTAATGTAAAATATATATCTATACCTATATACAGTAGCTATAGGAATATAGGTATATACATATATATTTAAAATATAATAACGTTTTCCTGAATGTGAAATATTTACAGTAAATGCAGAGTAAAACACATTATTAAAAATTATTATTTAATTATTATTCAGATATATGTATACCATATACATTTGAACCCTTCTAAAATATTGTTATTAATATTTATATGCCTATTTTTTGTTAGATAGTGTTTATATGAGTGTAAGTTTATTTTACTGTATTTATGTTATGTTTGGTACAACTTTTATTTTAGCACTAACCCTACGCAAGGTCGTCAATTGCTCTAAGCCAACACATGTTAAATTCGATTACGCTTTCAACTCGCGCAAATTAGTACTTGTAATCACTTGTAATCACTTGTAATCTAGCCCGAAGATAGAAAATTAACAAGTATTTTGCATTGTTAGTAGGTTCTGAACATTTATAAGGGAAATAGCCTGGGCAGTAGTATTTTAGACAAAGGGGGGTCATGTTTAAAGGTATATGAAACATGCTACATTAGTACAAACAAATATGCTAAATCAGAGTAAACAGAAAAAGAAACAGATTGTGTAAAAATTGTCAAACAAATTACGTGTTTTCTTGCAAAATAAGCACTTAAAAATGATCAGTGTAGCCACTACCCTCAGAGAAAAGAGGGAGCTGTAATGTTGGTATTTTAAGTTGCATTCTTTCCTCCTCTGAGCATAGGCACAACTAATTTTCTGTTCCTCTAATTTTAACTGAATAGTAAATCAGCTCATGTTACTCTAGAATATTTATGACATCAAGCTAGATATACCTTGTTGTAGAGACCCCAGCCTGCTTGAAGGGCTGTGACAGTAATGGACACTGGACAAATTAAAGTAAAAAAAATAAAATAAAAAGATTAAATAATTTTTAAAATGAATAATAATACATATTGCAATAATTTCTTTTTTTATTAGAACAATGAAACAGACTATTTTATATCCCTTTAAATGCCTGGGTACTATTATTATAAACAGGCATGATTAACACTTTCAACAATACCCATACAATACCAATACAAAAATGCAACCCAACTCATTTAATAACAAGTAAGCCCTCTAACAAATAGCAAGATGAATAAAACAATGTGCAGTAATAAAATCACAAGATCCCTCAGGTTCTCGCAGTATCTCGGTCCTCAGCTGGTCCCTTCCACCATATGAGCCATCAAGCCGCACACTGGAAGGAACAAAGATGACACCAAAGGATATTCCTGCTGTAGACATTGGTAGTTACGAGCAGTCTCTACGTGTTTCGTCTGTGTATAACCAGACATTGTCAAGAGTTCTT
Source organism: Bombina bombina (assembly GCF_027579735.1). Taxonomy (NCBI): domain Eukaryota; kingdom Metazoa; phylum Chordata; class Amphibia; order Anura; family Bombinatoridae; genus Bombina; species Bombina bombina. Next base: position 1,010,548,324 of record NC_069503.1, read on the forward strand.
TGTGAATACAGCCCCAACCAGTCATTTAAAAAAGGGCCAATCCATGATAACCAAAACTAAATTGTCCAATAGGTATAATGACTTCACCCTTTGGGGCACAAACAAATCATTATTAGTCACTCAAAGTAAAATATGTTACAATTGAAAATGAAACTGGATACAAAACAGAACAGAAACAATGTTACAAAACAGAATACACTTGATCCTTTCCAAAAATAGAAATAAGGAGGAATGGAATACTAATCACTGCTGACCTCGCTCTACAAAAAGGACAAAAACAGGAAAAAATAAATAAATACAACAAAACAGCCTTTTGATGCCCACAATAGTTGCATTGTGCTGTAAATAGCTCCAGTATTTAGAACAGATTGGTGGGGTAATGCATTTATTATTAAGAAAATAATAATAATAATAATAATAATAATAAAAAACACTTTCCCCTGTCTAGAACTCTGCTGTACCAAGGGAAAAGATTTCCTGCTATAGTATATTGGCAAGTTGTCTGGTGTTCTGTTTGTCCACAGTCTCAGCAGGGTTAAAGGAAGTAGGAAAATGTTTCAGAAGGTGGGGTAGGGCTGTACTGGGGAGAGAAAGGCATTGGCAACAGTCTGAGCTCTCTCATTGGTTTTGCATTCACCAAGGTGGCTCTGCACATCAGCAGTCCTCTCCCTTGATCCTCACTCTACTTGCTGTCCATAGATAGAGCGGTCTGGTATTACTGTTATACTACTGTATTACTGTTATATATACTACTGTTATAAACTATACTTGGAAACAAGATGTAAAACATGCTTTTAGGATCATCTGCAGCTTTCATCCCTGGTTTTGGGGCCTATATAACTACTAATAATATTGTGTGTTCCCTAAACCAGCCTTGTATGGTAACATATTAGGAAAAACATGACGAGCATTTTATAGGAGATGTTTGGCCCCACTTTGTTAGGTGGCTATTCCCAAGTATGTGGGATACATAGAAACTGCAAGGATCTAGGACAAAATGATAGGCAAGGCCTATATGTCTTTCTAGAGAGAATGGGGGAAGAGGGAGACAAATGTGGCTACCCATGCTCACCTCCACTGTGTGCCACCCCCAACATCTTTTGCTCTGTACATTCATAGCCATAGCCAGCCTTTTGCTCTGTCTGACTATGCACATATATTTATTAGAGTAAAAAAAGTTCCCTGGGAGCTGTGGTCCTAATAGTGCTCTCTCAACCCTCCATTTCTTGGTAGTAATATCGATGTTTATACGTATATAGTTTATTAGGGAAGCATTAATTGCAGAGAGGGATTGCAATATGTTCCATCAGTTTTTGACATAACACTGCCACATTTTCGACCTATTTTTCTCTTCTTCTCGTACAGTGGTACATTTCAGTATACGCTAGAAGCTACAAAATCTCTGCGACAAAAGCAAGGAGAGGGGCCAATGACCTATTTAAACAAAGGACAGTTTTATGCCATTACTCTGAGTGAAACTGGAGCGAACAAGTGTTTCAGACATCCCATTAGCAAAGTCAGGGTATGTATTTGTTTCCCCATCTTTTAACTGTCTATTGTTAATGTGTCATATCAATGATATGATTCCAGTAGCAAAATAAAATCTGATATGCCCTTCTGTAATCTGTTAAAAATTTCCAGATACGTCTTCTTGTTAGAAAAATATTATCATATAAAAACAATTTCTATAATTTACTGTTGTGTAGCATCACTCTATGTGCAGTTTATATGTGTAATTAATACAAATAATCTATTCTTTATCCAAAAAAGCTATGATTGAATACACTTCCAAACTCATACCTGTTATGCTAGTGAATGGTCAATTTTAGATAAATTCATTTTTTCTATTACAACCTCCTTTGATAGCAGATCTAATGATTTCACTGCTAAGGTGTATGTATATGTGTGTATATATATATATATATATATATATATACTTTCTCTCTAAAAAATATACCAACGCTAATCCTTCAACATTCCTATTGACAACCCATCTGCCCCTGCTGCCTCTAAACTTCGTCTCTCACAATTCAACCTATTCCCTACTCACTGTGATGGACACTCCATCGATCTGATATTTTCCTACCGCCTCTCTATTTCTGACCTAACTTTTTGCCCTTTTCCCATTTTAGACCATCACCTGGTCACCTATAATATTAATGCAACAGCTAAACCCACTTCTCCATCCCACCCCCCGCACCTCCAGAAATCTACACGCTGTGGATCCGCTCCAATTTTCAAAAATCATTTAAGATCTCCTCTCTCGCACTTCAACTATAACCTGCCCTGATCTCGCTAGAGCCCACTATAACAAAACTCTCCTCTGCACTAGACACACTTGCTCCTCCCCAAATGTGCAAAACATCACACCGTCAATTACAGTCATGACACACCCGCTATTTGCAAAAATGCTCCCATACTGCTGAGCATGTCTGGAGGAAAATTCACTCTGACCCTGATTTCATCCACTATAGGTTTATTCTTCACTCATACACTTCCGCCCTTCACTTAGCCAAGCAAACCAAGCAAACCTACTTCTCTTCTCTCATATCTACTCTTTCCACAAACCCTAAATGACTCTTCTTCACCTTTAACTCTCTCCTCTACCCACCTACTCCACCCCCTCCATCTGTCTTTAGTGCTCAAGACCTGGCTGACTACTTTCTAAACAAAATACATACTATCCAAAGCAACATCCCAACACCAGCCTGCAATCTTCAAACTCCAGGCCCAATTTCTCCCTCTGCCACCCTCCACATCTTCCATCCAGCCACTGCGAATTAAGTTTCTTCACTACTATCTTCCTCACGTTTTACTACCTGCCTGCTTGACCCTATCCCTTCCCATCTAATACCCTCCCTGTCTACCTTCCTCACTCCTGCTCCTACACACATCTTCAACCTATCACTCTCTACCGGTTCATTCCCATCTTTTTTCAGATATGCAAAGGTCACTCCCATACTCAAAAAACCCTCCCTTGACCCTAACTCTCCTGAAAGCTACCACCCCATATCACTGCTTCCACTAACATCAAAACTCCTCGAAAAACTAGTTTACAACCGCCTAACCCACTTCCTGTCCGCAAACTCCTTGCTTGACCCCCTGCAATCTGGATTCCACCCTAAACACTCAACTGAGACTGCCCTTACCAAGGTTACTAACAATCTTCTTTCTGCTAAAAGCAATGGCCACTACTCTATAACTACTCTATATTCATCTTACTTGACCTCTCAGCTGCCTTTGACACAGTTGACCACCCCATCCTACTACAGACTCTTAGCTCTTTTGGAAGCAAGTACACTCCAGCCTGCCCACTAAGATCCAACAATGACCTGCTCCTTGCATCTTCAACTATCACCTCTTCCCATGCTAGACTGCAGGACTTCTGTCGTGCAGCACCTACCCTCTGGAACACTCTACCTCGTTCTGTCAGGCTTTCCCCTAATCTTTCTTCATTTAAATGCTCCCTGAAGACTTTTTTGTTCAGAGAAGCCTACCACCCAACTCGGTAATCAATTAATTCCACTCATATAATAGTTCTCTCATCTAACTCTGTATTAACATCTTGCTCACTTTTGCAGTCCTCACCTCCTTTTTCTCAACCTCCTACCCTCCTAGACTGTAAGTTCCCATGGGAATAGGGCCCTCAATTCCTCCTGTATGTGTTTATAAAATTTTGTCTTGTCTCTTAAAAGTTTTATATCATTGTCTTATATAACTGAATAGTACTCATAGTCAGTGCTGCGGAATATGTTGGCGCTTTATAAATAAAGTATACTAATAATAAATTTTATATATATATATATATATATATATATATATATATATATAATAGTGAAAGCTGATATCTCATTTTCTCTAACCTTAACTGAATAACACAAGTAAAAAACTGATGTAGACACTTTAAAATGAATGTCTGTAAAATATTTAAAATAATGAGAAAAAAAGAGTTCCATTCCCTCTCACTATCTGACACACTAAGGGAGATGTGGTCATTTATTGAGTTGTAAGTGGTATTGGTGGAAGTGGTTAGCAACTATTTTCTTCAATAGTTGTTTAAATAATTTTACAGGTTCTAGTCTTTATAGAGGACCATATTTTTTTCTCTTTAAGATGTAACCTTTTGAAAGTCATAACACGTTATGCAAATAATGTTATATGAAAACACTGGGTATTTTATATACAGATTGTTTCTCCCCTCAAGCAACTTCTTAACAAAACAAACCTCTCCCTACAGCTTAAACTGTCTATTTCCCTGAGCATTGTTATTGTCCTATGCTGAACCAATATGCTTCCAGTTATTTTTCCTAAACAGAATTACTGAACAATTTCCTTTTGTGTATCTACTAATACAAGATCTTACATTTTTACAGAGTGTTATAATGGTTGTATTTAGTGAAGATAAAAATCGTGATGAACAATTAAAATATTGGAAATACTGGCACTCTCGACAACATACTGCAAAGCAACGGGTTCTAGATATTGGTAAGTAAAGATGTGAATTGAAAGCCCTTAGAACTTTGAATGCTAAATGGCCTTGGTAGCTTTCTTTACAATACACTGCATCCCTGTCTGTCAGCCAAAGGGTTAAAAATAAAGCTGCTACAGAACTTTGAGAACAAAATGTTTCATTCTCTTCCTTCTTCTGCAACAATAATATATTAACGCCTTATTTATTTTGGGCCATATTGCCATAAGTGAAGCTGTATTTATTGCTTCCGCTCAAGCTCTAACTTTACTACACATAAGCTTGTTTTTTTTTGACACGTAAGAGCACGTCGGGTAGGGCTTGTATTACAAGTTGAAAGTAAACGGCTAACCCAATGTGTGTAAAAAGCCGAAATTTGAATATCGCATGCTCGTTCACATATTCCCCCATAGAAGTCAATGGAGAAAAAAAAGTGAGAAATGCACCTTACTTGCGTGCAAACACTATCTCATATACTCATGTGCGCTAACCCGGCATGAAATATTATTATTTCACATTCCAATGTTCTGCACATAGAAGAATATGTTCTATTTATTCATAAATACATATTTCTACATAGATCTTATGGTATATTGGTACAATATTTATCTATACCTATATATATACATATAATATCCAATATTCACTCCATGTGAGTAAAATAATGCTGCACTCACCGGTCTTTGTAGAAAATGTTTCTTTATTGTAAACAAATGACAATATTCATCACACAAGTACTTCTGTACTTGTCTGATGAATATTGTCATTTGTTTACAATAAAGAAACATTTTCTACAAAGACCGGTGAGTGCAGCATTATTTTACTCACATGGAGTGAATATTGGATATTATATGTATTGTATATGCAGCACCACGGCAATCGGATTGCGACTGATGGAGTGCACCTTATTTTGAACCTATATATATATCATTATAGGTATAGATATATACAGATATATATTGGAATATCTATTTATAAATACATAGAACAAAATTCTGCTATGTGCAGAACATTGGAATATGAAATATTTACAGTAAATACATAGTTAAAGCCTTTATTAAAAATGAATATTGCATAAATATGCTTTTGCTTTTACATGTTTTCATCTACTTTACTGCAAAGGGCTCTAATGCACTTCCATATATGTCTATATGTGTGTACATATGTATTTATGTGTATATATTTCTTTAAATACATATATCATATTCATTCATAAATACATATGTACGCACATAAAACCACACATATATGTATTCGATAGAGAGCACTCTCACTTCCAATTTCATAAGTACCAGGGTGCCAGCAGGTAAGTATATAGGATAAAGGAAGGCACTCGCTGGTCTTTAAGTCAAATATTTATTGAATCAAGTGTGACGTTTCGGGGGGACACTCCCCTTCCTCAGACAAATACAAACAAACCACTAGTGAGAATTTAAACAAAATAAGCCCCTCCCCCAGTGAAAATGCGCCAAAAAGGTTACCATAGTGATCCTCTGCAACCAAGTGATCCTTACTGAATGCCTTGTGCATAGTGCAAATTATTATTAAACATATAAACAGTATATAAACATAGTAAAATATTTTTAGTGTCCACACTCAAAGTGATCAATATCACTCATATTCTCATGATGTGTATGTGCAACATAAATTATAAGAGTTAAATTGTATATGTGTCATCACAAATGTGTCCCCTAAATCATATCCTTAATAAGCGTGTATAGTGTGATGTTGATGGGCAAGTGTCTGAATATTGTTTGCATTAAATCATCATATATAGTTTCATTATTTAGCCAAATGGAGTCACGGATCTAGAGCTCAAATACACAGCTCATAACCATTAGGGGATATAAGGCAGAATAAGGCATTTCTGTCTTTTTAATACCTTTACTAGGAAGTGCCAAGCACCGAGTATGTATACTTTATATTTATGATTGTCGGCAGCAGCAGTATATACCTTTACCAGAATGTATGGGGGCCAAATGAGATCATGAGAATTGTGTACCTGTTACACGCTGCAAACATGTTCCGGGATACCGGACAGTGGGTCCTAAAGCCGCACATCCTGACTTAGTGTGATGGCGTCATCAGATAGACCCGACCATGCATTGTGTTAGGTTGCCGTGGTAACAGTAAACATACGGCTCGTTCAAATACTGGACAATATAAACACTAGAGGCCTTGGCTGGCCACAAAATAAAGTCTGATGAAAATAGCCTTATCTAACTATCGTGTGTGTTTGTGTTGACTCTACTCCAGGAGGTACCTTGGATTATAATGATCCATATATGTTTTAACGATAACCATGACAGAAGTTTACCATGAAACAGAGACAAACATAATTATCAAAGGTAAACATAATATCGACTATCCTAGGGACTTATAGTAGAACACAACAAAGCAAAAACAAAAAGAAGTTAGACAAACAAAAAGCATACCTGAACACAAAATGAGTGAAGAAAAAGGAAAAAGTAAATATGCATAATGAATAATAAAAATAAAATAAAAATAAAAAATTGAATAAAAAATAAAATGAAATACAACCAAATAAGCTGACATAAATAAATAAAATAGAATGAGAGTGATGAATAAAATAAAATAAACAGATGGATGATGCTGAATGAAAATAAAAATAATAAATAATAAATATTAATGATCAAATAATAAACCCAGATGGAGAGAGAGAAAGATAAGAAAGTTAGAGGAAGGGAAAGATGAGATATAAATAAAGGGGTCTCAGGTGAAGCATGCAAGGAAAAGCAAGAAAGCCAAAAGAACAGAGAGTGAAAAAAATGAGAAAAGAATAAAGAATAAAAAGAGAAGGAAAGAGAAGGAAAGGAAATAAAACTATAAAATAAAATAAACAAAAGAAAAAATAAATAAAAAATAAAAATAAACAAAAATAAAAATGAAATAAAATAAAAGGATCATGGACTCTCAAATGTCAAGCTGAAATCACATAGCATGTCCATCTGTTGCAAAGATCCATTTAGCAAAGTCTATTCAAGGTCATCCACTCCGATCATAGGAAACAGTGCCAGTCCAAGTTAACATTCAGCCCCCTTGGACGTATGGTGTCTAATTTAAACATCCACTTGGATTCCAGTTGTAATAATTTGCGATGTCTGTCACCCCCTCTTGGAAGGATGGGGACATGGTCGATAATCTTGAACCTTAAGTCCTGTACACTGTGTCCGCTAATGGCAAAATGATGTGCCACCGGTTGGTCACTCCCTTGGTTCTTGATAGCTGCCCTAATTGCTGATCTGTGGTTGGCCATGCGGGTGCGAACATCATCGACCGTTCTCCCTACGTAGAACAATTCACACGGGCAGTTAATAAGGTAAACCACAAAAGGTGTGGTACAGGTGAGGAAATGTTGAATTTTATGCATAAGGCATCCAGTAAGGATCACTTGGTTGCAGAGGACCGCTATGGTAACCTTTATGGTGCATTTTCACTGGGGGAGGGGCTTATTTTGTTTAAATTCTCACTAGTGGTTTGTTTGTATTTGTCTGAGGAAGGGGAGTGTGTCCCCGAAACTTCACGCTTGATTCAATAAATAGTTGACTATATATATATATATATATATATATATATATATATATATATATATATATATATATATATATATATATATATTGTACATACATACAAAAAGAAGAAAAAAGACCACTGGAAAATAGTGGTATTTTTTCTTCTTTTTGTATATATCTAATATTCCACCACTACCGTGCACTGAGGGCGGTGTATCTCTTCTATTAAGAGCACTGTTCTTAAATGGTTGCTATGATATGTTAGGCGGTGCAGATATAATTAGTTTTGATATATATATATATATATATATATATATTGATATATATATATATATGCATACGTATACATATTTTGACAAGTATATGTATGCACCTCAATGTTAATCATTTGCCTGCCTTTTTTTTACACCTGAGACCTCATATCTTTGAGCCCTTATATCTTTTTTGTGCAATTTTTTATTTAAATAATTTTTATTAGATAGTGTTATGACTGTAACTGTGATGCATTTTTGATGTTTTTTGTGACACTTTTTTGTTTCACAAAACAGTTAACCAGAGCTCTGAGGCTGCAGTAAATTCTAGCGTAAATCGCGATTGCGCTTAAGCAATCGCATTTACTTTCAACTTGTAATACAAGCTGTAACCCCGATGACACCCACAATAAACCCCTTTTCGCTTGTGCGTAACTGTTAACCTGCCACTCGGAATCTGGCCCTTTATTGACTTTATTGAACTCACAAGAATGCATTTTGTTTAACCACTTAATGGCTGCGATATACCATGTACATCGCCGGTCAGATTTTCTTGTTTCAGCAAGTGACTTGACCCTGCTATTATACCCTCCTTCCTCCCTTATGGTCACCGAAAATAGTACTGTCTCTCCACTGGTGGCAAGACCGCGATATTAATAACACAATCCCCATAAAAAGATAACGCTGCTGGTCCTTAAGGGGTTAAACATGTAAAATTTTCATACAATTTTTGGTCCAGAGTGGTCTATTTTCTCTTTCACTGTAGACACACTTTCTATTTATTTTAAAATTGAAATATTTTATTTATCTTTTAACAAGTTAAAGCACTTTTTGATTTATAAACACTACCACCTACATCATTATTGTGATCTGTTAATTAGATCTTTAAAAAAACATATTTAAAGGAAGGACAACTATTCTGTATTAATAATAAGCATTTGACGTGACATATAAAACCTTATATCTAGTAGAAAGTGTGTGCTAAAAAAGCTTTCTACACCTGTGATGTGAACAATATCATATAGCTCGATATTCAGAGAATATACATGTATTCAATAGTCAAAGATTCTCACAAATCTTAATATAAAATAAATATTTATTAACTAAATAAAATATCAATGTTATAAGAATTATATTTAGATATGTAGACAATATTTCCAAACATTCAACAAAAATGATGCATGTTAAGCATGAATATACCTCTTAGTATGGGTTAATTTTATAAGGTGCACCTTATTAAGATATATTGCGTACTAAAAAATATATGGTCTAACCTAAAAAATGTGGATCCACGATATTCATAAAATGTGTACCACTTTGAAACAAATCAATTGATACTATTAACACGTTTAGTATCGCAATGTTGCGTTTAGTGACAAGTAGCTATTAGGACTGCCCCTTGTGTGTTATAGGGATCCTCACTTGGTATTCCCAAGTCACTTTTGTAAGGATAAAAGTCTTTAAGGCGAAGGATTATTTCTTAACTTACAATCATTTATAGAGTTTCAATAGACGTTATGTCCCAATAGCCAATGGTATTCTACTCACCGAAATCCGAAAGCGCTTATGTTATATTTTGCTTTCTCCGACCTTACCCTTTCTCACCTACCCTTCTTGTCAGTCTCGGCGTTTACACTGCCACTTCCGGATTCGCTGACGTATTGGTCACGTGTCTGTTTTTTGTCCAGTCGGGTGGTCAGATTTTCGGCATGGATAGTAGATACCTTGGTGTCCGAATTATTGCAAGTTCCTTTGTCGAGGTCTTTATACCAGCATAATAGTAGGCAATGTTTCACTCTGAGCATTCATGAGTCTTGTGTCTTACCAGACAAAGAGATGTGTAGAATGATAAAATCCTTCTCTTACTTTAGATGATCAGTTGGCAGCAAGTCCCTTCTCTTTCAGTGCAATACAGGGCAGTTCATCATCATGTTTATGTAAAAACCTTAGTTTATAGTAATTAATAAATGAGAGTTTGAACATTACATCATGGTTATAAACTTACTTTTGTGCTGCATAATATCTCTTGCTAAATATTTCCTAGTATCAGTGTGGTAAACTTGCCAACTTTTTTTGAAGAAAATAAGGTAAACTAAGGAATCAACATATTTCACATAGGAAATTGACAAAATATACAGTAGTTACTGAAAAAAAACACTTTTTTTACAATTTGATACAGTTTGGTTCAACAGAATTCTTTATACAAATCATCTTCATTCACACAGTTTCTGCACATCCACAAGTTCTGATTTAAGGCAGAGTGGAAGTAAAGCCATTAAACTGTCAGATACATCACAATTATTAAGTAAATAAGAGTACAAGAGTACAATATTACATGTTTGAAATGAATATTTTACATGTTGCAAAAAAGTAAAAGAGCAAAAATGTTCTAAGTGCAGATAAATGAGGAAGCAGGAGACAAATAAGGGTAATACCTCAAACGAAGGGGGGGTTGGCAACCCTACAATGTGGGATTAGCCCCTTCACTCCATTAAAAGCAATGGCCAATATGTTATGCTTCCTGTCTGCTTTGGTGTGAAAAAAAAATCTTTGAAACTGAGGGAACATAGAGCTATTGACTGTGTGAGTTGCTAAATAAAGATGGGCTATGCTAGTGTGTTAAATGTTAAAAGGACATAAAACCCGGACATTTTTTTTTCATGATTTAGATAGAGCAAACAATTTTCCAATGTACTTCTATTATCAAATTTTCTTTGTTTTCTTGTTATCCTTTGTTGAAAAACAGTAAGGTAAGTCCAGAAGTGTGCGCGTGTCTGCAGCACTATATGGCACCAGTTTTGCAACAATGTTACACATTAGCAAGAGCACGAGATAGAAGCACTATTTCCTGTCAGGTATTGCTCCAGACATGTGCATACTGCCTATCTAGATATCTCTTCAACAAAGAATAACAAGAGAACAACACAAATTTGATAAAAAATTTAAACTTTTTAAAAAATTGTATGCCCTGTCTAAATCATAAAAGAAAAAATTGGGTTTCATGTCCCTTTAGTGTGGAGATTGGTTGAAGCAAAACATTGTTAAGATTAAATTGAATATGCCAGTATTTAGGGCCACATACGTAAGACACTCTAGTAAGTGAGACAACGGGTTTGGAAGCAAGGTTGATGGAGGAGTTAACGCTATGAAAACGTGAGGGAAGTATGGCAGTGAATAAGGGAGTTTCATCAGACCTCAGGAATGAAAGTTATGATGAAGACACAGAAGCAGAGTGAAAAAGTCTGGGATTAGAGCATTTGGAGGCAAAGTTTGATTTGGTGGTGCAGGGTTGTAGAAACATTTGTAAAAGAAAATTATAATTTTAAATGTTATTCATAGAGCTTATTGGAAGCCAGTGTAAGAACTTTGTTAAAGCCCGGAGGGGCGAAACGCGTCAGGGAATGTACATAGAGCCGTAGGGAGCTCTTGTGTTTTTTTTAATATCAGGACATTAGTATTGCCCATGTTATGCTGCAGTGTATTTGATTAGAGCACTTTCACTGCTACATTGTATTTCAGACTTATGTCAGACTATAACTTGGAGGTGTCTGGGTTATGCCAGACCTAGTTCAGTGCAGTTTGTCTACCTAGCTACATTTTGTCCCAGTATAACACTCACTGTTGCGGGTACAATACATGTTATAGCATGATTTCATAAAAGAATAGGAGAGAGTCCAATAGCTAGAAACATACGGATAATCAGGGGAGAACATACAGACAGTTTGTACGCTCTGTTTTGAGCATTAATGAGCACTTTAGACTCCAGTGCTGATAGTCATTATTAGCTATTGCACATTGTACACTAATTTACTGCAGAGGCTGATACATTGTGTCAACTCAAGTGGGAGCTTTATTAAGTATCAATCACTATAGCTGATAATTATTTTGTACACAGATTTTATCGGCCCCAGCAATTATCGTAACTTGACCTATTGAGTTAAGACAGCGCTGTATTACCCATATGGTGCAATATTTATTAATTTCCAAGAGCTTCACGCTATGTAAGGAAATGGTACACATTATTTCACAATCTATAAGAGGATAGAGTCTGGATACCAGTACCAATCTCTTTATTCCAGCACAGAATATACAGATATCACCCTAAATAAGGGGTTAATCATTGATCATTTACTTTAAGTGTAAGCAGCATGTTCTAATGTGCGCCCAATAAGTGACCATATTACTGAACTCAACTTGACAATTTAGAATGTGGTTATACGTAACCTTTACTACTCTATACATGTGTTGAAGCATAACATACATATATACCCATAGACTTGGCAGCACTCTCAAAACAAGAACATGCCAATGGTACTATCTTACATATGTGTTGAAGCATAACAGTTACAGCTGAGCTACAGTTTTCTATTGGCCTAGTTGTCTTACGGTAACTATCAATACCGCTATATTTATTTCACCTAAGGGTGAGCTAGCGGGCACTATTATTTTTATATGCAATACCCTATTAGTGGGAACTATTACTGTGGGACTAGTAAACCATAGCGCTATACAAGACTGGAGTCAGTGTAAATTATATACCAAACTGTCTGATAATCCTGTAAATTTAGGTGGAAGGGGAGGAGATTTACACACAGAGAGACTTTAACATTATTATTATTATTATTATTATTATTATTATTTCTGTGTTGGAGCACTTAGCCCTACCTACAGATGTAGCTACAAGTGCACACACCAGTTGACCACTTGTGCACAGCTATTAATTTATTACACTGAAGAATTATGTGAGTTAGTAAGTGCGAGACTGTTCTCCATCTGCCTTTACTCAGTGCTATATTCAGAACCTACACATACAAAGGCCATACTGACTATGGATATATACCACGTTATAGCATTTCTTATGCTAATGTCCTGGGATTTTAAACGTATGTAACCCTATTTTAATATTATATACTTTAATAAAAGTTATGTTTTAATTTGATACAGCTAATCCTGCCCAATAGTCTGGGCTCAGAGTGCTGTACATGCCTTCTAGTTAGTGGCAATTTCTCTTCTTTTGTCCACTTAGTTCTCAGTGTAAGAACTGGCCTAGAAGAAGAGCTGAGGATGAAATATAGAATAGAGAGATAGACAAGAGAGGTGAGAGATGCAGTAAACAACTAGGGAAATAACTTAGAGAATCAGAATTTTTGTTTGTCTCATGTATATGATTTTTTGCAAAGCAATGTTCTTCAGGAAGAAGTGGTACTACTGGGCAAGGGAATGAATATGAAGATCAGGGGCGAAACTACCATTCGTGCAGTGGCACCAGGGCCCTAGCACTGTGGGGCCCATGGCAACCTTTCTATACATTGGTGTGTGCCGAATGTGTACAATGTTAATGCAGGGGCAGGTCCATATATCCATCTATGCTCAAAATCATAAAGAGCAGTATATTAACTTTGATTACTTCTGAGTTGCCTTTGGGGGGCCCAAAGAAATCTTTGCTCCAGGGTTCTCTGTTAAGTAGGTCCGCTACTGATGAGGAACAAAGGAAAAAGCAGGGCCATGTATAAGTTAGGCACCAAGTCTGGTAGTAACGGGAGGAATAATAAAAAGCTTTAGCATAATGATTTTGTGGCAGTATGAAGCCACCCAGGAAAAGACTTTATGATATAATATAGTAGGAGGAGGGAGAGGTTGGCAAAGGGAAAGTAGATTTGGAATGAAAGGTAAACTAGTTTTCCCAGGGAAGATATATAAGCTGAAAATAGCAGAAAGCCTAAAGACTGAACCTTGGGCCCTAAGGTAGATGACTGCATAGAGGATAAAGAGGAAGATGGGTGTTATGAGTACACATTTGAATGGAGAAGGAAATAACCTGTGGTAAGGGAGCAGTTGAAGAGGTAGGTTAAAATTAGGTTGCGTTAACTTATTGAACAACATATTACTTGCAGGAAAAGGCAAAGGGGCTGATTTACCAAATGGCGGGCGGAAATGATACGCTGTAGCAAATGCCCGACATCACTGAATGCCGACAGCATATGCTGTTGGCATTTAACATTGCACAAGCAGTTCTTGTGAACTGCTTGTGCAATGCAGGGGGTGTCAATCAACCCGATCATATCTGATCGAGTTAATTGCTGTCCGCCGCCTCAGAGGCAGCGATTGAATTAAGGAGCAGCGATCTTAAGACCGCTGCTTCCTAATTGCTGTTTCAAGTGAGCCTAAAGGCTTGTGCGGAAACAGGGGCATTAGGCCCCAAAGTGTGTATTGGTGTTCTAGCATGTCTTTGCCACTGGTCATTCACATGCACTGTATACACCTGTATTTTTCTGCATATGGTACTATCCTGTTTTACTTTCTCAGCTTGGCAGATCACTACCTTGCTACATGCATATACCTGTTATGTGATGATTAATTTGTTCTTTCCTTCAGGGGTTATTTCTGTAATTATATTTACTTCCCATCTGGTCTACCTATGCATAGATCTTTTTGCATTTTAACCTTTTCCTGTAACTATCAAACACAAGGAAAATAGATATTTATGCTTTTATAATGATTCTTTAATTTTATTAAAAGCATACAATATTTTTTTAACTTATTCGTGCAAGATAGTTTTAACATTATCATTTAACCCTTCACTGAGGCGTAAGAAATGCACCTAAAGGGACAGTCTACTCCAAAAATGTTATTGTTTTTCATAACCAACCTGGTTATATTAATATACTTTTTACCTCTGTGATTACCTTGTATCCAAGCCTCTTCTGACAGCCCCCTTATCACATGACTATGTATTTATTATCTATTGACTTGCATTTTAGCCAATTAGTGCAGTGTCATGCACAACTCAATGGGAGAGAGCACACTGTTATCTATATGGCCCACATGGATTAGCAGTCTCTTGTGAAAAGCTAATAAAAAAGCATGTGATAAGAGGCTGTCTGTAGTGGCTTAGAAACAGGCAGACATTTAGAAGTTTAAATGTTATAAAGTATATTAATTTAACAATGTGGGTTGTGCAAAGCTGGGGAATGGGTAGTAAAGGCATTATCTATCTTTTTAAACAATAACAATTTTGGAGTAGACTGTCCCTTTAAAATGTCCAATTTGCCAGATGGATTTTTTTTTACAATTCTTAAACCACATTAGCCCATTCTTCTAGGGGTTTGATATAATAAAACTTCTGTTGACTAATAGTGAACTACAGAAACATGATTACGTTTTACTAGTTAAACCTGTATGTCTCTTTGCAAGCATCATTTGGCAGTGAAATATTGCCATCAGCGGTTAGAAAATTAGTTTTTTTTCCCATGCAGCCTACAATTTGTGTTTTATGTCCCTTTAAGCATTGTAGTCTCTGTGTTGCTAGACACAAGGAGCTGCACCTTTTGGGAGCTATTGTACAAGATTTGCTTTCAGTCTTTCCCAGAGACTTGGTTTAGTCATTGTTATTTTTGCACAATATTACGAACAAACAGCGAACAATAAATAGTTTTACACAAATAAAGCATATTAAGGGAACAGTACATACCCTGTGTTGAAAATTATCTTGAAGAAAATATTTTACAACTAATGGGACATTAAACAACACAAATTTTACAATGAATAATGCAAATTTATTTTTACAAAAGAGCATATTGTTTTTTTCTTTTCACTGATTTCCCTGACCCCTAGTACAAAAGGACCTTTGCTAACAAATCATAGACTAATACACATATTTAATATAAACTTTGTTTGCATGTGCCGTTAAAGGGACATTAAACCTAAACATTTGCTTTTGTGATTCAGATAGAGAATACAATGTTAAACAACATTCCAATTTACTTCTATCATCTACTTTTTTACATTCTTTAGATATCCTTTGTTAAAAAAATAGCAATGCACAAAGGTGAGCCAATCACATGAGGCAACTATGTGCAGCCACCAATCAGCAGCTACTGAGCCTATCTAGATATGCTTGTAAGCAAAAGATATCAAGAGAATGAAGCAAATTAGATAATAGACGTAAATCAGAAAGTTGTTTAAAATTGCATGCTCTTTCTATATCATGAAAAATGTGGGTTTAATGTCCCTTTAAGTAAATAGTTAGGGGTAGTCTGCCATCTTCTCTTCCCTAACGGTGGTTTAGCACTGATTCAGCTTAGCTAATAATAATTTATTAAACAGGTTTTTTAAACAAATACATATCTGCATATTAATTTATAATCTCCATCTAATAGCTAAATATATAAACATATCTTTATACACACAGTAATATTCACAACTAAACTACCTAGTATTCCTACTTCTATTGCAAATAATTCTTTTCCTATCATGGTTATTGATGCAAAATGTATAACCTATCTTTAAAAGAGCAAATGACAAGAGGCAAGGTGAGGTAAGAGGGGAACGCTAGAGCACAGAAAATTAGATAACAGTATTCACCAAAGCCTCCCTGAACATGCACAATTTCAGTGGAACATGTACAATTTTACAACATAAAGCAAAATAAATAATGGATGCATATTGCAATAATGTTATAATTTCAATAACAAAACTTTTTATGCCTTGTTAAAATATTTAGTTTAATGGTTGTTTAAGGGGAATACAAATGTAATCTCTTTGACATTTATATAAAAAAAGTATATTTTAAACATTAAAATTATATATTTTTTAAAGAAAATAATTCCTCACCATAATATGGTGTAGAGTGACATTTTTAGAGAGACAAAGAGGTGGTATATTAAGATAAGTTAAACTTTACCTATGATCTGTTAATCTATATGACAGAACAGATAATCTAGTTCTCCCTTCTAAACAATTTCAGCTTCTCAAAGTTTACTGCCGAGTTAAAAAAGGGGATAGCTATACTATTAGAGTCACAGTACAAATAAAAACACATAAAACAATTAAATACATTAAAAAAAAATTTCAATAAAGGTAAAAAAAAAAATATAGAAACCAATGTCATACTACAAGATTTACAAAAGTCTAAAATTTAAGATTAAAAATAAAGTATGTATCCATTGTAGATAGTGATAAAGTGTAACTTTCACTTTTTTATATGACCCTAAAAGATGAAAATTCGAATAAAACAAGAGTCACCTACATACTGAGGGGGAGTCGGAAAAGGCAGATTCGGGTTTATAGGAATATACCAAAAAGAGACAGATAAATCCTGTTCTTAGATCCCATCCAAAGCCACTGGTGTTTAAACTAATAGAAGAGTGAGTTGTATAAAAGTAATCTGGTGTACACCAAAACCATCGTTTTTAAAAGGTAAAATAAATATTTATGGTCTTAAATGGCCTCATCACTAATGCACAGCAAAAAAAAAATAATATTTTTTTTGGCAACTCCACAATGTATTTGCAGAAATATCAAATACACGGGGGACAATCTTCCATCAACCATAACTTAGCTCCCAGTAACTGTTGTGGGGTATAAAAAAAATACAATCAACATGGGACCCTCCTCTAAGGTTAAAAAGGTTAGCTAAGACTTATTTCTATGTTAGATGGGGGTTTTCTGGAGGCATTTTAAATCCTTAAATCATACTCCTGAATGCAGATGGTACCCTATTAAAAAAACACTAATTCAGAAAGGATGGGGTGCATACAGTCAGATTCTTAACTATGTAATGTGATTTCTTGTCATTTATAGAAATACTTATCTTTTGGGAATCACTATTTTGTCAAGAAAATTTTTTTTTTTTGGCTTGTTTTTTTACCAAAGATTCTATAGCAGCTAAAAATATAAAGAAAGCACAAATCACTTCCTTTTTCAGAGAAATGTCGATTTTTTCAGTTTGGTTGTCACTGGATACTGACCTTCTAGCAAGGATTTTGGGATTTTCTATTCAAGGAGATCTAAGGGAATTGAACATTCCAGACAAATGATTAAACTAGTCAGGACTTGGTCCTGGCACTTTAGAGCAATTATTTACTGAGCCATATTTACACACTAAACTTTTACCCCAATAGCAGAAATTATGCAAGAAAATAAACAAAAGCAAAATATCACTTCCTTGTACCGTGTAATATAAATCTGGCCTCTCCCATAGGAATATAAGGAAATGCCAGTTATTTGATTGAAGTATATAAACATGCAAATAAAAGTAACGCTGCGTATTGTGCCTATAGGGTTTTTTTTTCTTTGAGGCCATAAAAAAGATTTATGGATACACCTAAGAATGAACAAAGATAGACAATCCATTTATTTACCATTCCCCAGTTTTGCATAACCAATACTGTTATAGAAATATACTTTTTACCTCTGTAATTACCTTGTATCTAAGCTTCTGCATACTGCCTCCTTATCTCAGTTCTTTTGACAGACTTGCATTTCAGGCAATTAGTGCAGACTCTTAAATAACTCCACTTGCATGAGCACAATGTTATTTATACGAAACGCATGTCCTCAAGTTAGTGCTCTTCAGGTTTCACTCCCACACAAACTTTTTACTTTCAACTTGTAATAAGCTCACTAACCTGTTACATTTAAAGCTTACTTCTAGCAAAATTTGCACATAAGTGGGGGAAAAAAAAATTGCACGCTGCTTGTAATCTGGCCCATAATTTGGTATTTACAAATGTAAAAACAGAAAAGGACAGAAAATGTAATAGCTGAGTTGAATGGATTTCCTGTTGTGAAATTGTGTTTTCAGATCACAACACCGTATCACGAGCAAGATTACTTTTGCGGACGACCCCGTTTTTGATGTAGTTCTGGTATCACATATACGGCACAGCATATAAATGTGGCGCGTATATTTCACCCGTCGCCCTCAATTTTTACTCCCATAAGCTAACATAGAACCATGTCGCAAAGCGGTATCACCTATTCAGCGCAAGGACTAATGTGGCAAAAATGGAGAAATTTTACTCCATTTTCACCACGCCACACAGGCAGGCACAGCAAGCCTTTCACGGAAAATGTGAGCACCGTAACTGGCTGAAAATAATAACTAACACCTAACGCATGCGCAATATCTATCTACCTGTAAACAGCCAACCCCCACCACAATAACTAATAAAACTATTAACCCCTAATCCGCCATTACCCACATCGCAATAAACCTAATAAAACTATTAACCCCTAATCTGCCATTAACCCACAACGCACTATACCTTATAAAACTTTTAACCCCTAATCCGCCATTAACCCACAACGCAATAAACCTAATAAAACTATTAACCCCCAAACCACCACTAGGATGAGAGCTACTGGATTAGGGGTTAATAGGTTTATTACGTTTGTTGTGATGTGGGTTTGGCGGATTAGGGGTTAATAGATTTAAAAGGTACTTTGTGTTGTGGGGGGTTGGCGGATTAGGGGTTAATACTTTTATTAGGTAGATCACAATGTGGGTGAATGGCAGATTAGGGGTTAATATATTTATTAGATAGATTGCGATGTGGGTGAATGGCGGATTAGGGTTTCATACATTTATTAGGTAGTTTGCGATGTTTGGGTTGGTGGATTTAGGGGTTAATACATATATTAGGTAGATCACAATGTGGGTGAATTGCGGATTAGGGGTTAATAGTTTAATTAGGCATATATTGCGTTGTGGAGGGTTGCCAGTTAAGGGGTTAATACATTAATTATTAGTTCCAATATGGGGGTGATGGCGGATATAGGGGTTTTATGTGTTGGGTTTATTTTTGAGAGACGTGTTAGACTTTTACGGGAGAGTTAGCTTTTTTTTTCTTTGGCACCGTCAGTTTCTAACATGCCGTAAGTCACTGGTGAGTCCAGAAATATTTACGCACATTTATGGACATTGCTAGTTTATCCGATTTACGGCACTTTATGAACTGCCGGCACCGTATATGTGATTTCCCGATGTGCAAGGTGAAATTACGGGCGATGCTGGTTTCAGCAGTTACGCTGAAGCCTGCCCCGCATATGTAATCTTGCCTCACGTCAGTATCCAATGAGAGTTTAATTGCTTTAGAAGTAAGCTTTTCGAAAGTAAACTATTTTCGTTTGCGCTTACCTGATGAGCGCAAAAAGCCGAACTTAGGATATTGTGTCTGCGTTCAGGTTTTCCCCCATATAAGTCAATGGAGAAAGAAAATTCCTCACTCTTGCAGAAAACCGATTGCATGTTCTCATGTGTGCTAACCCGACATGAAAATTTAAATATTTCACATTCTGTTGTTTTTTCGGTAAAAAAAATTATATATATACATGATTATATATTGGTATATAATATATATATATATATATATATATATATATATATATATATATATATATATATATATATATATATATAAAGAACATATTCTGCTATGTGCAGAATATTGGAATGGGAAATATTATTAAATATGATTATATGAATATTGCATAGATATGTTTTTTATGTTTTCATCTACTTAACTGCAAAGGGCTCCAATTGACATCTATATATATATGTACATATGTTTTTGTGTTTATATGTGTGTGTATATATATATATATATATATATACAAAACGCGGAAGGGAACTGCACTCTCACACCGGACCGGGTACACATCCTATGACCCTGCAACATGCCCAGCCACTGGCACTCACAGGAAGCTGTGCTGTCCCCAGAGCCACAAACCCCAGACAGGTCTGGGTGCAAGAACCATAGGGAAAATTACAAAACAAATTTTCTCTGTGTGTTTTATATATATATATATATATATATATATATATATATATATATATATATATATATATATGCTATATGTCTGTAAATACATATATACACATATAAATAAATAAATATACATATATATATATATATATATATATATATATACAGTATATACTCACATGCATACATATACATCTTTAGACGTGTATATGTATCTTTATGTTAAAGCCATTTGCCTGTCTTTTTTTTCTAACACATGAGATCTCATAACTTTGAGCCTTTAGAACTTTTGTGTGCACTATTTTTTCTTAATAATTTTTCTTAGATGGTGTTATTATGAGTGCAACTATACTTTGTATGAGTGCAGCTATACTTTGTAATGTTTTGCGAAACAGTTAACAGAGCTCTGAAGTTGTGGTAATCATTCTAGCATTAATTGTGATTGTGCTCAAGCGATCGCATTTACTTTCAACCCGTAATATGAGCGATAAGGCCCTTATTGCTCATATACGCAAACGTTTGCTCTCCATTTATAATCTGGCCCTATATAAGTAATCATAGAACTGCATGCTTTAAATAATGCAGAGCCCAGCCCATCTAATTTAGCTTTTCTTTTTTGCTGAATTACAGTATATTAAAAAATATAGTAGTCAATTGTTAATAAATCAAGCAAGGTGTTCTAAAAAAATGCTTCCCATCATTCTATAATTTAATAATGTTGCAAAGGACTAATGATCTTAGTTGATAGGATTAGACAAAAAAGTATTATATATTGTTCCTTTAGCAAATTAGAAGTACAAGTTCTGGTCTATATAATATTAATAAGTGCAACTATAATTTTTGGCAGGATCTGTACTAGAACACAGGGTAATTATTAAGCAATGTTTAGCCTATGGCTCTTTTTGTTATGTTGATGTTACTGTGTGTTCACAACTCGATTTACATTCTAGAACTATTCAAAGTAGATTGACAACCACAATGAAAAAGTTTAGGAAAAATCATAAAAAAATTAAATTAAAAAAGCTCTTCATTAATCCAGTCAAGCTTTATAATTATATTATTTTGGCAGATACATGCATTTCTCAGATTTTTACTACTGGCTAAATTGTGACAACACATCTGAATTGGTTATGCAAATATTCACAAGTCCACAACTTGGCTTTCAAGCGCTGACAGAGGGCTATGTTTAAGTGGCGCGATAACTTTGCGCATGTCAGAAATAGCGTGCATATTACCAGTTGAAAGTAAATTCATTCACTTGAGCACATACCGAGCGTCGGGATAGCGCAACTTCAGAGATTTGGTTAACTGTTAAGCTCAAGAAAAAAGTTGCACAACACATGTCTAAAATAAATTTAAAAGTAAAGTTACACTCATAATAACACTGTCTAATAAAAATTATTTAACAAAATATTGCGTAAAAAAGTTACTAGGACTCAAAGATATGAGGTCTCAGGTGTTAGGAGAAAAAAGGCATGCAAAGGGCTTTAACATAGAGATACATACATACATACATACATAAACATGTCTAAATATGTGTATACATAATGTTTTTATATTTGTACATATGTATTTATGGTATTTACATGTGTATATATGTGTGTGTATATGTGTGTGTGTGTGTGTATGTATATATATATATATATATATATGAAAATATAACAAAACAGGGATCTGAAATCCCTATAGGAGGTGCTAAAACCAGTAAAAATGTATCTAAATATATAAGCATACCCATACTGGTAAAACACAAATATATCAAGAAACTCCTAGTTAGCAATAAACATGCTCTTGTTGATTATATCACCACAATAGCTAGGACCTCCTAATATGCAGTACGCCACAAAATGCTAGATGGTATATACATGCACAGGTAAAGCTGGTGATGGTATAAAGTTAACAAGGGTTAAAATAAGGTCAAAGTGACTGTAGAACCCTCAATTAAATGATAAATGGTTATTCATACAAAACCAGTCAATTGATGTATCAATGTATTCAGTCAGTCCCAAGGATAGTCCTTATAATGTGGTATGAATCTTTGATGATGAAGAGACTTGTATGGCGTCCGTTCAGAACAGGCAGCACTCTAACTTCACCATAGGTGATGAGTCAATTCTATATGAAACAAAGGAAAGGAAACAGGTGCTGTATGTGTGAATCAGTATAACCAACTGGATAAAAACATGCAGAAGACACAGGGTATTCACATTGTATGAAAATAGAGGCAGGCTGGTTTTTACAGCAGACCAGCTAGCTGAACCAAGGCAATGTACTGGATACAGCTGTGCAAACACCCCCAATTGGATGGCAGGACTCAGGTGATAATCCACTCCCAAGGATAGAGAGGTAGCAACAAAGGATGCACAGGGGAGGCTATACCAAAACCTCCCAAGAGGCGCTGTGAAGATTTACCTACAGAACAATCCAACTGCATAACGTACACTCAGCATCTTTCAGAATATCTGGATTCTGTTGAGGACAAAATTGCGGACCTGGAGGACAGATCCCGGCGCAACAACCTCAGGATCAGGGGTGTGCCGAAGTCTGTGTCTTCCAGCAATCTACAATCCTTTTTAAAGGAACTTTTTCAACAACTCGCCCCAATATCCTCTGAATCGGAAAACTTATTAGACAGGGCCCACCGTTGTCTAAGACCTAAAGGCTTATCTGACGAACAACCACATTATGTCATTGTTTGCCTTCACTACTTTACTTACAAAGAAAGGATACAGAGAACCCACTTTCAGAAACCCTCATTACCAGAGAAGTTTTGTAATCTCCAGATTTCAAATGTGTTTAATAAAACAATATATAAAACAAAATTAAAAACAACTCATGCTTAAGTTGTGCATAAGCACAATAATACAACGCGTTTCACGGAACTAACCATTTCATCAGGCATAAAAACATGGTATAAGATTGACCCTTATATAGGGCTACACTGCCTGAACTTAGCATGTAACAACCCTCCCTCTACAATTAGCATGCAGGCCAATAAGAACACCCTTTGTCTCATTAGTAGAATGTTGTCACACCTGTATCTTAAAATCCACTTGGGAGTGTAGTGCTTATTTCAGCATTTTATTGATATATCTGATTGAATGTTTGAATATGTGTATCCACTATGTTGAAAGCCAGGCTAAACAAAAACATGCAGGTACGCAATACACTATTATTTTACACCCACTACATCAGTTCCGATGGTTGTAACAGATGGCTGGTGTGTTTGTTTTTATGATCTAGCGCTCAGCATTTTGTATAATATCAAAGACCATACTTGCTACTTTGAGCCATTGCCTTTCAGCTGTACTATACAAAAGTTTTTGACTGTGGTTATATGTCATTATTGAAATCTGGGGATATATCAATAAAATGCTGATATACTGTGTGTGTGTGTGTATATATATATATATATATATATATATATATATATATATATATATATATATATATATATGGGCTTAGAAACAGGCAGAGATTTAGAGGTTTAGATGTTATAACGTATATTACAATGTTCGTGGTGGTTTGAATGGGCTTCCCGTTGTGGGAGGAGTTGGAGTAGGCGCGCTAAATCCAATGGCTAGAGCACCAAGCCACCGTCTCTCCAGGATCGACTGAAGCCCTAGTCAAGGGATCACTTCCAAACCCTCACTGGACGTTCATTACAAGGAGTGAAGAAGTTCCCCACATAAGCTGTTGATGTTGGAAGCCCCCGTTTAGCCATAAAGGGCTTGGGCCACAGTCTAACAGCCCGTCATAACTGGCTATATACTATACAGTCTGCTGCTTGGATTATGAAGTCAAACCTGTGCCGTGACCGGAACTAAAGCTTCATGGTGGAGTCCTGCATCTGGCTGACAGAACTGAGGGACTGTAGCCGCAATATACAGCATAACTAGTGCTGAAGTGCTCTCCCAGGACCCCTACAGTGGCGGTTGTGTCTCTTAGAGTGACCTCACTAAGCAGCTCAAAGTTCACCTTCCTCAGGGATAGGAGAAAATAACCACTTCGAAGGAAAGCTACAGATAAAAACTCTGATAAACCATAAAGTGTTGGCTTATACTCAATCTATTACCGCTGGAGGCAGCTGTCAACCACAATTTCTGCCATACCTCTGTGGGATAGCAGCAACTTGAACCACAGGCAATAGCTGATTTCAATGAGAAAATTACTCCAGGGCCTTTCTGGATAAAGAGTGCTGGATATAAGAAAGGACGATACCCAGAGTAACTAACCTGCTGGGGACATTTTCTTCAGATAAGTACCATTTTTTGATTTCCCTTTCTAAAAATAAAAAAATAAAAAAGTGACCTGGAAAAGAGCTGCAATTCAAGAGATACCTTATACCTTTTTCCACATTATATGGTGCTTAAACATATAGCAGCAGGACAGTTGTATCTATAACACACCAGCAATATCCCCACTGAATTTTCGGTGAGAATATCACACTCTGAGATATTGTCGGTTTTTGTGGACAATTTCCAATATATAGCAACAGGGACTAACTAATCGCTGACCTTTTTCCATTAATGTCTGCTACTAATAATCCTGGTTATTTAAGGAGCTGTAATATAATATATAATAAACACATGTACATATGTACATAAGGTGCTCCAAATATAGAGTAATATCATAACAAAATTAAGATAAAGGATAGTATAAGGTTATAGATCAATACTTATCTAAATAGATAGCTGGTTAGCCATTACAGTTAGCTATAAGTTGATTGCAGATGTGCAGAATTGATCTTAGACCAATAAGGCAGCTACAAGGGTGGCCTGTTACGCTTAACCTCAAAATATATTCAAATGTAATAGTGTATAACCTGCATAATTTGCAACATAGGTTCAATAACAAACTGAAATTAGTGCTGTTCATTATGCCGGGTGCTTACCCACTCCATCTCTGATATACAACTGTGAATATTGCCATTTATGTGTACAAAACTGTGTTCTCATTATCTGCTTAGACTAATATGGTTTAGAGGGCTAGCACATGAGAGTACTAATACTGTTGTGTAAAAAGTAGTATTGCTTATTTTCTGGGTGCGTATTTACCTTATCTCTGATATGCCACTGTGTATATTGTTTTTTCTGTGAGCAAAATTGTATTTTTATTATCTGCTTAGGGGTAACACTGTTTAGAGGGCTTCTCTATGAGAGTATCAATACTGTTTGGTAAAAAGCAGTAAAGAGAATGTTAAAAGGAAAAAAGGAAATCTCGGCTATTCGCTATCACCCAGATTATCTGTCAGGGAGTAAGTTTTTGCTTTTACTAATACCTCTATTATCACTAGAGCACACCTGTTCACATTCTCAATTCGGGCAGTTTCTTTCTGTCCCCTTCTAGGGCCTGACCCAACAACAGACCCGTAATCTCCTCAATAATTTATTTATACTCACACATAAACATTCACCGATAATACATATTCACTAAGTCACTTTTTTTCAGTTTTTTCTTTTTTTCCCCTTTTTCCGGAGGATTTAGAACCCGGATGTCTGCGATTATACCTGCAGATCAAAATCACATAAAACCCTATCTAGGATTGACATGTTTCTTATTAGTGAATCCCTGTTACGCCTAGATATAGCCACTGACATTAAAAATATCCTTATTTCAGACCATGCGGTTATCTCCCTATCTATGACCATCTCTGCTTTTGGGAAAAAGCAAATTGGTAAATTCTTTTTTCCAACATTTCTATACCAGAATATTAAGTTTAGGAATTGGCTGATAAATAAATGGGGTGAATTGAAAAATGTTAACAAAGATTATATTCCCAAAGCAGAGATATTTTGGGAAATAGCAAAGGCTTGTTTAAGGGGAGAAATTAAGGCCTACATGCTAAAAAGGAAAAAAGAAATAGGGAGCAGTGAAATACAACTATCTAATTATTTAGGAATAAGTATACATATTACATTGAAAATCCTGATAGAGCCCACTTACGAGAATACCAGAAGGCAAAAGAAACCAGAGAAACCTTCTTAAATCAACAATCTATCCAATCTTATCTTAAAAATAGAACTACTTTTGATAAATCCAGTCCTAAATCTTCCAAATATCTAGCCAAATTAGCTAGAAGCAGGAGAAAGAAAAACTATATAGGAGTGATTTCATCTAGGGGGAATAGGTACACTTTATCACAAGATATTTTGGCCCAGTTCCTTTTATACTATCAAAATTTATATTCAGCAGAAGAAGTAAACAATAAGAATAAGGAAGACTTTTGGGAAAAAATTCTCCTAACTAAAATTTCTGAGGAACAAATAAATTCTTTAAATAAAGAAGTTACAGCTGAAGAAATTTCAAATGCAATACATAAGCTAGCCAATGGTAAGGCACCTGGCCCAGATCAGATCCCCCCTGGAATTTTATAGAATCTTAGAACTGCAGATTACCCCAACATTGAAAACTTTATTTAGCAGCTATTTCCTATTACATAAGAAACCATCAAGATATTTCTCTGCATCAAATATTGTATTGTTATTAAAACAAGACAGAGATCCTGAATCGATGGATTCCTATTGTCCCTTCTTAACTCTGACTACAAGTTGCTAACAAATATTATCTCAAATAGACTGAAGAAAATATTAGGGAACATAATTCACCAAGATCAGACAGGATTCATGACTGGTAGACCCTCCCTGAAAAAGTTAAGAACAGCTATGACTCTAATAGAATACGCCCAGATTGGTGATAAATCAAAAACTAAACAGAATGACTTTGCCTTAATCATGGTAGATGCCGAAAATGCGTTTGATTCGATTACTTGGGATCACTTATTCACTACGTTAGATAAATTTGGGTATTCAGGTAATTTTTTAGATCTTATTAAACTTATCTACGACAAACCTATATCCTTTTTAAGTATAAATGGTTCTTTACGGCCCAGTATAACCCTACAAAAGGGAACCAGACAAGGATCCCCTTTATCGCCACTACTATTTAATATTGCACTAGAACCTCTGGCAGTACGGTGTAAAAAAGAACTGGATGGGGTAATGATTAATAAAATGAAATTTATTCTTTAATTATATGCGGATGATATTCTTTTTTTTATGGGCAATACGAAAAAAATATCCCTAGTCTTCTAGATATAATAATGTATAGCACATTTTCAGGCTATAAAATTAAAAATTAACCTAAACAAATCAGAAATCTTATGGGTTATCAAAAGGAAAGGCAGTTATTTAAACAACCCCTTTATTCTAGCAGAAAAGAAAATTAAATATTTGGGAATAATTCTAACTAAAAAAGAGTGGTATTATCAGAACTTCCAATTTGGGAGAAATTTTCAGAGTCTTTTAGAGTATAGTCAAGGCTACCACTTATCCTGTTGGCCATGATTAAAATTATAATTTTTCCAAAATTATTATTTCTTCTACACAATATTCCCATTTTTTTACATAATAAAGACATAAAGAACTTTAACTCTGCCTGCTCCCGTTATTTGTGGGGAAAGGGGAAAACACACAAAGTGTAGTGCCCCGGTAGCTGACCTCATACATGTATTTTGGTCCTGTCCAAAGCTCCAAAAATTTTGGAATCAAGTTGCTTACTGGATCAATAAGTTTATACCTGTAAAATTAACTCTTGACAGATATGAAATTTTTTGTCTAGTTAAAGAGGATGCAATTCAGAATAAATCATTAATACGGCCATCCTTACGGCCAGACAAATTATTTTAAAAAAATGTAAGGATACCAGGCTTAGCAGAATTTACTCAAAATATGCTATATCAAATAATCATAGACCAACATTATCCAATGATTTATACAGAGGGAAAACTGAGTGCCTTCCTCAATAAATGGGATAAGGTGATAGCCTCACTTCCTCTCTCTACTCAAAAGCAGATACTATTTCCCTTTCCCTCCTCTCCTCTCTTCTTGCTGCTGATACTAACAGAATCCTATACCACAAATTGGAGACAAATTGTATACTATCAGCATTAAAGGCAACTAATCTTTTTTTTTTTTTTTTCTTTTTTTTTTGTGTTTTGCTACTGTCAATATAATTTATCTTGAGCTCACTCCATAAATTTGTTGTGTATGTTTTGTTGTCATGTTGTGATATTTTATATCTGTAAAGAAAACAAAAAAACACTTGTTTCTTTTTCGCTATCTACTGGAGCTGCGTCTTCAACGGAATGTAAGCATTTGTTAATCTTCAATAAAAAATAATAAAAAATATAGCAATGTTCATTATGCAAAGCTGTGAAATGGGTAGTAAAGGCGTTAGCTATCTTTTTAATCAATAACAAAAATCTAGTAAGCTGTCCCTTTAAATGTAATAATACTGAAAGGACCCAATCTGAAGTGTAAAGTAATATAAAAAACAATGCACAAAGTGTAAGTGTAACAAAACTCTCATATCATGCAGTGCTATATCGCACTGGGATTTTTTGTCCTTCACATACAGACATGAGAGAGATCTTGCAGTGCTGGAGAGTTCTGCCCTTTTTCATTTAGGGAGTTCAGGCCTTGTGAAGTTTGCACTGCAATTTCTCTCCACACAGGAGAACCTTTGATCATCAGGTCCTAGGAGAGATAGATATATTTCAACTCAGAAGTAAATTAAAAGGTTTTTTTTTTTTTTTTAATTATTATTTTTATTTAAGTAATGAAGGTTTAATTTTTACTTTAATTTCCTTTAAACTAACTTTATATTGCAGTTTGCAAAACTTTAGTTTTCTTTCACTGCTATTATGTAAAAACTTTAAAAGAAGGTAAAAACAAAAGGGAGCCTCATGGTGTAGACTATGTGAATTATGAAACAAATAAAAAAAAATCCCAAATGGGTCACTTATAAGTAAGATGGCACTATATAGATGAATAGTGCAAGTAGGCAGGCTGGATGTTGCAGCTGGCTGATTCTCCCGGCAGAAACCTTCGGGGGAATTCCTCCTTGGACACAAGAGTCTCCAATATCTGGTCACAATATCTGGTCACAGGCAATCAGGAGAAATCCAGCAGCCACTTTCCACAAACAGTACGCTGCAACTAGATAAAAGTAGATATGTAAATGGGTGAGTGAGTAGAGCGCTGGATATAGTGATTCCAAACACCTCACTGAGAAAAAAAGTCCTTCTAACTTTTTATATAAAAAAATAGAAAATTGTGAGTAGTGAGGGCGCTAATAAAAGCTTAAGGAATTTCGATCTTACAAAAATAGATTGGCTAAGTTTAACGCCAGAAATACTTCAATAATTAAAAACAGTGAAAAAATATATTTTAAAGTTAATAATGTAGAAAATCAGTGGTGCAAAAAAAAAATAATGTGCGTTTCTATCTCATATAGATTGATTTTAAAGTGCAAAGTGCAGAGTCCTCTAAGTTCCTATTAAAAAGCAACCTATGATATTATATTTATCGTGTGAGATGTGCACACATCCAATTATATAAGATTATGATAATATTCACTGCACATCTCACTCGATAAATATAATATCATAGGTTGCTTTTTAATAGGAACTTAGAGGACTCTGCACTTTGCACTTTAAAATCAATCTATATGAGATAGAAACGCACATTATTTTTTTTTGCACCACTGATTTTCTACATTATTAACTTTAAAATATATTTTTTCACGGTTTTTAATTATTGAAGTATTTCTGGCATTAAACTTAGCCAATCTATTTTTGTAAGATCGAAATTCCTAAAGCTTTTATTAGCGCCCTCACTACTCACAATTTTCTAACTTGATAAAAGTACTAAAAACGTTAATAGAACATCAGTGTACAGCTGATTTGTTTATAAACATACAACGCATTTCTCAGTTTAAAAGCGAGACGTTTCATCATACCCGATTCCCCTGAAGGTTTCTGCCAGGAGCATCACCCAGCTAGTGGCTGCGACATTCAGCCTGCCTCTTGGCACTATTCATCAATATAGTGCCATCTCACTTGTGAGTGACCCATTTGGGATTTTTTATTGTATAATAATTCACATAGTCTACCCCATGAGTCACCCTTTTGTTTTTGCCTTGTAGATACATGTTGGCACCTGATGAAGAGGAGCTGCCCTGTTGAATTTGAGTATCCTTCTGGATCATATACAGGAATTTTTATTTAATTTAAAGCATTGTGTGTGTGTGGTATAGCGCCCCCTGTTTACTTTGTATACAAAGTGACTTGTTTTAAAAAAAGATAAATGTTTGATAAAAGTCTGTTAATTGGGTAATCAGCCTTTTTTTCCAATTGCTAAATTCTTTTTCAGCCTCAGATTATACCTGGAGAATAGGAAACAATAGATAGGATCACAAGTTAAACACTTTATATCTTTTTTTTTTTTTTATATATATATATATATATATATATATATATATATATATATATATATATATATATATATATATATATATATATATATATATATATATATGTAATTCAAACATATTTCCAAACAATAAATCCTCCTTGGTCAGGTGTCTGAAATGCACTTATACGTACTTCAAATTATGTGACTCCATTGTTTCTCAATGTCTTTATTTCAGTAAAACAATACCAATTAGCCTGATTTAACTGATATCTGTTTTGTAGTGTCTCTAATTTATTTGATATATTTGTATTTTGTCTGGCAGCTGACTACAAAGAAAGTTTTAACACGATTGGAAACATCGAAGAAATAGCTTACAATGCCGTGTCTTTCACGTGGGATGTCAATGAAGAAGCCAAGGTATCAAAGCATATTAAACATTGTACATATTAATAAATTAGCAGTTTTGCTTATAATATTGTTTTATATTTTTGAAAGTAGTAACTAGATACTGTTGATCATTATTGTTAGACATAGCCAGCTGCAGCATTGTGGGTGCATGATGTGCTTGCTATTAAAGGGATATGAAACCCATGATTCAGATAGACCATGCAATCTTAAGCAACTTTCTTCTACCCAGGGTGTTGCACCAAAAATGGGCTGACTCCTAAGCTTACATTCCTGCTTTTCAAGTAAAGATACCAAGAGAACGAATAAAAATTGATAATAGAAGTAAATTAGAAAGTAGTTTAAAATCGCATGCTCTTTCTGAATCATGAAATAAAAAAATGTGGGTTTCATATTCCTTTAACCCCTTAACGACCAACAACGTATGGGGTACGTCCTGCAAAAAAATGCAGTTAACAACCAAGGACGTACCCCATACGTCGTTGGTCTTTGAAAGCAGTGGAAGCGATCCTGATCACTTCCAGCTGCTTTCATGTTATTGCAATGATGCCTCAATATTGAGGCATCCTGCAATAACTGTTTTTAGCCATCCGATGCAGAGAGAGCCACTCTGTGGCCCTCTCTGCATCGGCTATCGATGGCCGTTATCGTTGGTGGGTGGGAGCTCATCCAGGGAGGCGGGTGGCCAGTTATTGGTGGAGGAGGGGGGAGGGATCTTGTGTGGGTGCGTGCGTGTGCACGGGCGCGTGCACGTGAGATCTATGAAAACAGCATCAATATGCTGTAGATCTGGAGGGTGGGAGAGAGGACTGGGGAGGGTGGGATTTTAAAATAAAGTCATCTGGGAGAGGGTGGGGGGTTGGATGTTGAGGGGGGGACAGCTACACTACAGAAATAAAGAAAATATTTAATAAAATAAAAAAATTAAAATACATTATTATTTTTCAAACTGGGTACTGGCAGACAGCTGCCAGTACCCAATATGGCGCACAATAAAGGCAGAGGGGGGGTTAAAGAACTGTTTGGGGGGGGATCAGGGAGGTTGGGGGCTAAGGGGGGTCCTACACAGCAGAAGAATTATTTTTTTTTTTTTTTTTAAAAACTAAAACCCCCCAAAAAACTTTTATTTTAGTACTGGCAGACTTTCTTTCTTTGTGGGGTGCGGGAGGGAAAGGAGCTGTTTGGGAGGGATCAGGGGGTGGGATGTGTCAGGTGGGAGGCTGATCTCTACAGTTAAGCTAAAATTAACCCTGCAAGCTCCCTACAAGCTACCTAATTAACTCCTTCACTACTAGACATAATATACGTGTGATGCGCAGCTGCATTTAGCGACCTTCTAACTACCAAAAAGCAGTGAAATGGTGGCATGAAATATACCAAAATGGGCCTAGATCAATACTTTGGGATGTCTTCTAAAAATATATATACATGTTAAAGGATATTCAGGAATTCCTGACAGATATCAGTGTCCCAATGTAACTAGCGCTAATTTTGAAAAAAAAGTGGTTTGGAAATAGCAAAGTGCTACTTTTATTTAGTGCCCTATAACTTGCAAATAAAGCAAAGAACATGTAAACATTGGGTATTTCTAAACTCAAGACAAAATTTAGAAACTATTTAGCATGGGTGTTTTTTGGTGGTTGTAGATGTGCAACAGATTTTGGGGGTCAAAGTTTGAAAAAATTGTTTTTTTTTCCATTTTTTCCTCATATTTTATAATTTTTTTAATAGTAAATTATAAGATATGATGAAAATAATGGTATCTTTAGAAAGTCCATTTAATGGCAAGAAAAACGGTATATAATATGTGTGGGTACAGTAAATGAGTAAGAGGAAGATTACAGCTAAACACAAACACAGCAGAAATGTAAAAATAGCCTTGGTCCCAAACGGTCAACAAATGGAAAAGTGCTCTGGTCACTAAGGGGTTAAGAGACTTGTTCTGTCTTGTTTATGTGTATTACCATTTATAATTAATTGATAAACATACATATGAACAATATATGCAACTCATTCCCCTTTCAATTGTATACCACTGGTGTCTGCCGTGCCTGTCTACTGTGGGTAACTTGTGCTGCTGAACAGTAAGGGACATGAAGTCCTTCATGCACATTATGTAGTCACAATAAATGTTGACTTTAGTTAAAGTATTGACTGGAATCCATTTTCTAACTACTTGTATCAGGACTTAGCAAAGCCTGGACTTCGTGCCATATATTGGCGTGTGCTGTTTTCCCACTTATAAAATTATACTGCTGCATGGAAACAAACTTTATTTCCAGCCTCTTTTTTTACGTTAAAATTAAATATTTATTGTCACATCTGGGTCGTCAGCTTGTAAATGACAATATTTCGGGCCTACTATATAGATCCATGATTAAAGGGACATTAAACACTTTGAGATGGTAACATAAAATGATAAATTGTATATATAAAACAACTCTGCAATATACTTTCATTATTTATTTTGTCCTCTTTGCCTGTAATTCCATTGAAATTGTGAGCTTTTCAGTTCCTGTTAGAAATGGAAGTGCAGAACACTGCTAAATCCAGCACAACCATTGGCTGCACACTCTAGTGACCTATGTATAACTGTCTCTAATTGGCCACAGCAGAGAAGGTAACACAAGTTACAACATGGCAGCTCCCACTGTTTTATAGACACTAAAACTTTACACTTATTTTGTCACTTTTTAAACAACTAATGAAACTTTAAAAAATACATCTACATGTTAGTCATGGACTAATCTTTTCTTTGAATGCATCATTCTATCTAGCATGTATTTAGTGTTTAATGTCCCTTTAAGGGTCTACCGTAGGCCTGAAACATTGTCATTTAGAAGCTGATGACCCAGATGGTCCAATTTTAAAGGAAAAAGAGGCTGCCATTGAAGTTTGTTTCTATGTAACAAGTTGCTGGATGTGGCAAATCCAGGACTCCGTGCCCCCAATAATGAGACTTTGTGTTGCATTTTCCTTTATTGATTGAAAAAATATACTGCTGAACAGTAAGAAAGGGCTCTTTGCTTCAAATAGATGGGTTGGCTGTCCCTCTGAGCTTTGCTGCATGGTGCAGGGCAGACCTCTTTTTCTGATACACCACCCACTGCTAGAGAATGAGACAGCCCTCCTCATGGCACCTTCACATAAGCACCATGGGGTCGATTTATCACGGCCTGAATTGCCCTGAATACAGCTGTTTCTGCGCGAGCCTTCAGCTCGCCAGAAGCAGGAGTTAAGAAGCAGCGGTCTTAAGACTGCTGCCTCTGAGGTTGTGGACATTAATTTGCCTGATCGTATACGATCACGTTGATTGACACCCCCTGCTAGCAGAGCAGCATTGCACAAGCAGTTCACCAGAACTGCTTGTGCAATGTTAAATGCCACCAGCGTATGCTGTGGGCAATTAGTGATGTCTGGCATATGATGTCACCCAGACATTGATAAATCGGCCCCCATATCTCTACTTTATTTTTGTCAAAAAGAAAGAGGAAAAAAGGGAGTTGTGGTAGTTTTATTCTATTAGTTACATAAAATCTTAATTATATTGGTTTATTTATAAGAATTTGAGATATTTTACACAAACAAAAAAAGTATATAAAGTGATTTTTTTCACTTGCATAAAAAACAATGTGATGGCAGCTGCAGGGCTCTGTGTTTTATAAGATTTGTAGTTTTGTGCAAAACAACTTTAAAGTATAAATGCGTCATTCCATAAAGCTGCATTTTGAGTTGTGGCCATTAGGTGTAATGCATGCATTGTTTGTGATATAACACTATAGACACCAGGCTATCACATCATATGGGACGTTTTTGACAGGTGCTGCAGACATCAGTCACGGTCTCCTTTTTAAGTGCCTGATATACTTTGCTTTGCTCAGAAGCAGAAATAAATTCACCTTCATTCATTTGGTATAAAACAGATTACATTGAATGGGTAATAAACACTCCTTATTGTAATTTAAAATGTTTTATTAAGCTGAGGACAATAGCTTTTCAATACACTTTCATTCTTTATATTGTCCCCCTTTTCCTGTGATTAAGAGTTTTCCTATTCTGAGGATTGGAAATAAATATGTCAGACTTCATATGCCTAATCCTGCTACATAGCTAACCCTGCCACATAGCTAACCCTAACGGATCATCAAATAACAAAACTATGGAATGATTTCTAACAAACTAACAGTGTATAGTCCAGTAACAAGTCCTGCCTGGCTTCTCCAAAAAGGGAATTGGTGAATGGAGTTTGATAGTTGTAAAACAGTTGCAGCAAACTAGCGGAACAATCACAATCTATTGGCTGCAACCTTTATTTACCCCTTTTCTAGCTGAAACAGCTACTTTTCTTTGGACGTGATCACAATAGGGCATTTCTGGCCCTTTCTTGCACTTGGAAACATGTTTTCAGATCCTCGCTAAAAGCGCTATTTCTCCTATGGGGGCCAAAAAGTTCTCACTGATTTACAATCTGTTTTCAAGTCATTTTTCAACACCTTTTCAAGGGCAGTTTTGACACATTTGAGACCTTTAGGCACTGGGTAAAAGAGATTTGCAGGAAAGAAAATTTATTTTCAGATAAAATTTTCATTTTGGATATTCAGGGAAATTTGTTTTGTCAAATATTTGTTGCCTGCGCTATTCAGTTTTTGTTTCGCTTTAAAATTAAATGAAAATGAAAGTCATCAAAAGGACATTTTGCTCTTCTTTTGTAACAATTTAACAGCCATTTGCAGTAGTTATTCTTGCACAGGTGTTAAACACTCTGAAATAACCACAGGAGACAATCTAGAGGTTTAATAACACACATAGGGGCCTATTTATCAAAGGTCTTGCAGACCTGATCCGACAGTACGGATCAGGTCCACAAGACCTCGCTGAATGCGGAGAGCAATACGCTCTCCCCATTTAACATTGCACCAGCTGCTCACAAGAGCTGCTGGTGCAACGCCGCCCCCCTGCTGACTCACGACCAATCGTCTGCCAGCAGGGAGGTGTCATTCAACCCGAACGTACTCGATCGGGTTGATTTCTGGTGATTCCTGTCCGCCTCATCAGAGCAGGTGGACAGGGTTATGGAGCAGCGGTCTTTAGAAACACGGGCCCACAAGCACCATTTGGAGCTTGATAAATGGGCCCCATAGTATTGATTAATTGAAGCTCCATTCATCGCTATTGTAGAGGCTGTATAAAGGGGAGAGGGCACACATTACATATGTATTTGTGTTGATCACATGATTTTCTGTACATCTAAGGGGATCTGCAAGAAAAGTCACTTCAGAACCCTCAGTATCTACGCATTAAATGTGTTTTTAAATTTTCATATTAATATTTGATAGAAAATTACACTCAAAATGTTGAGATTGTCACTAACAAAACTGGCGTCTTCAAAATTGGGTTTCAAATGTGGATTGCACAATCGTGACTTTGATAGGAACCTATTGTAATCTGTTTTCAACAAGTGTTGTTTTTTACAATATATATTTTTATTGTTTGTTAAAGCAGGTTTTTTCCATTTTGGAACAAGATAGTGACTACATTTTTCTGTGAAAATCACTTTAATATATTTTTATAATAGATTTTAACATTACTTGAATTGTAAAACGTAACCCTCTGCTTTGCAACATTGTATCAGCCTAGAAGATTCTAAAATGAGATTGCGCCTTCATGACCAGGTTTTTAAAGGGGATGCACCTCCAAACACAGTCATGAGAGTACATTTCAAAGTGCCTGCACCTACATTATTGAACTCATGATCATGAAGACTTGTTCCATATGAAATATCAGATTTTTATAACATTATA
The DNA here is from genome assembly GCF_027579735.1 of Bombina bombina. Taxonomy (NCBI): domain Eukaryota; kingdom Metazoa; phylum Chordata; class Amphibia; order Anura; family Bombinatoridae; genus Bombina; species Bombina bombina. Next base: position 1,010,585,586 of record NC_069503.1, read on the forward strand.
GTCATTGGGATTTGTTGCTACAACTAAAACATTCAATAGACTTAGGATCCAAATAGTAAACCAGATGCAATGAACTTTATCCATATAAAGATTTTATGATTTTGATTGAACCTGCACTACCTATCAGCTTTTAACTAGTTTAAGCGTGTTGTGTTTGAGTTTTCCTCTTTACAATTTACTTCTTATCATTTCATCACACACGATCATAAAAACTAAAAATGGGCTTGTTTGTTGTGATTATATAGTGAATACACCTGTACAGTTGCTTCCTAATACTAAAGCTCAGGTCTGATCAGCACCACGTTTTAGAGACCCAAAGGACATTAAAATATTAAAACCATAGCATGTTAAATGGACACTGTACTTAAAAATTGTCTTCCCCTTCATTTTTTTCAAATGAGTTCTCTATTTTAAATATCTAGTTTTTTCCTCATTAAAAGCATCATCTGTTGTTCACCTGGACATGTCCATAACAATAGGTTGAGCCTGCAAGTAAAGCCAACCTGCTAATGGTATCTGTGTTAGTTACAGAAATGCTAATTATGGCTAGATGGTTGAATGAGCACAGCCAGCTGTTTCAGATACAAACTCTCTCTCTCCTACTCCCACTGATTGATGAATTAGTGCTATTTGGTCAGGTTTACATAGCTTTTCTACAGAGAAAATGTTTTTTACTCATATTATCAGTATAGATGAGGGATACAACAAGCAAAGTAGTTATTTTAAATAACAAAATAAAAGCTGTTTGCAAACCATTAAATACACCAGCAGGTGAAATGAACCATTGGGTACAATGTCCCATTAAAGAATAAACGTCACAATAATTAAATAAGTTGATTAGGCTACTTTATCTCCAACACAACATTCTAATAATAAGTCATTCGTTTGTGAAGTGGATTTGAAATAATGTTTTATCCTTGGCAAAGTGGGCAAGATGCATAGCAAAATTAATTTCAATAGTAAACACAAAGCTTATGCAAAAATAAGAGTGATAAGGTTTAAGCAAATTTAACAAATGGTTGCACTTTATTGTTTTAATATTTATAGAATAATTTAAGTATTATATATTTTATTTTTAATTTTTAGAATCAAGAGGCTTCATGGTGCAGAGCACTGAAATTATACAATCAATCTAATTTTGAATTACTAATTAGATTTTTTTTTTATTTGTCTCATTTTGTAGTCATTCTTTTTTAATTTGTGCAGTCAAACAATCTATAGTTTAACATTTAGTTTCAATTTGCCCTACAAAAGCAAAACAAATTTAGATATACAATCATAACCATAAAGTGCTTAATTGAGAAATTTAGGAAATAAGGATACAGTTTAAATTCATAGGTGTTTGTAATTGGGGGGGGGGGGGAGCAGATGAAAATACTGGAGGTAATAAACTTTTGTGTTTCAAAAAAGAGAAAATAATACCTCATGACTAAAGTAATAGTTATATGTGAACATAAAATCTACATGGGACTGTAATTTTTCTGTAAAATAAAAGCAAATTTGATGCATTAATTTGCTTTATGAAACATTATGTTAAACATCTATTTAATTTAAATGTTTCTGTGATATGCAGAATTTGAGAAATTAAGAGTTATTTTAGGCAGAACATATCATATAACTCTCTTCCATCCAAAATAAGAAACTTGTCAAACTATTTTGCAGCATGAAACTTTTTCTTCCATGTTTTACTGGGGCCACCCTGGTTTATATCACTTATAACTATGGTAAATAAAAATACTTGTCAGTCAAGATAGTACTTTACAAATCTGTGCTATATGTATATTAAAATATTTTATGTGAGCTGTTAAAAAAAAAAAGTGTTTATTTTCTTCTGTTGCTAAGAACACCACCCAGTTTTCAAAGTACGCAATTTTTTTTGTTGTATAAACAAGAATTTCACTGTTTACTCATCACAGATGCTAACTTGTTTTTGTGTGTTTTAATTTGATCAACTCGGTTTGTTTAGAGATGCAATCTGATACTACTGGACTAATGAAAACATCTATAAAATGTTGCGTGACAAACAGCATATTCACCAAAAACAAAAGTGCCAAAGTCCATGCAATGTGCTTTTTGTGTTTCAAATGTATTGTTCCTAATAAAGTTTAGAATATCCATTTGTATGTTAAATAATAGGGAGTATTGTGTATTCAATGCTGCAAAACGGATTCTTAGTTCTGAAGTGGCCCAGTGATCATTTCAGATATAGCTTGCAATTTCAATAAAATACTTCTTATCAAAATGTCCTTTATCTTTGTATTCTTTTGTTGAAACTTCTTTTCATGGCCGCACAGCATAGTGAGGTAGGCTCAAGAGTTTACACATCGTGAGATATATATATATATATATATATATATATATATATATATATATATATATATATATATATATATATATATATATATATATATATATATATATATAACATAGTTACAAACATTTTGGCAAACATTGTTGCCATATCTTCCAGTTTAACACACTTCATTTGATCTATAGTTTCTGGAACACTCTGTTATGAAAAATTGTATCATGACACATAACATGAAGCTCACTACAAATATCACAGTAAATGTGTTAAATGAAACAGGCCCCAGCAATGAACCCAGATGTACACCACTAGTAACTGCCACTTCCTTTGAATGCACTTTACTAAAAAATCTGTATTTAACCCACTTATCTATTCTGAAGTCTAGTCCAAAGTAATGCAGTTTGCAAGTTTGTTAGTATGTTATTACTTGGTTTGGCTGGCCAATATGCTCCAGCCCTAAGAGATCTTAAAGCAGATGATCAAAACTAAAAGATGTTGTGTACTGTATAAGCCCCACATCACTAATATCCCTTACTGCAACACCCCCTGTAACTAACCTTAATTTAAGATTGACCTGATCCAGCAAATTTCCTCTGTTAATTGCATTCCCTAACCTTTATGATATTACAACTAACCCACCCCGCCCCACCACACCATCTACTCAACAACCCCCCCCACCACCACCACCACAATACACCCAGCTATCAGCAGGTGCTTCTCACTCCTCTTGTTGCAGTGTGTGACTTGATCAAGCATACATAATATATATATATATATATAAAAATCTCATACAACTCTGACTGACTTTTAGATTTAAAGTAGGTTAAACTCAAAATTATTTAATTATGTGCAGCAACACGCTGTTGTGTCAGTCACTTACAGTGTAAATGAGTGACTCTGATCTGATGCTACCAACATAGTGTAGTGGAGCCCCTCCTCTTTTTCATGTTTAGTGACCACTGGGTAAAAAATAAGCAAAAAAAAGTAATAATCTATGTAAATTTAGCTAGAAATGAGCACAAATATTCAGGTCTCATTTGTATCCCTGCTCTGCCTTCTTAAAACACCTAGTCTGCTGGCAATACAACTTATTCCAAGTACCTCTCCTGTCAAATGCAACCTGGGTCCCTTTGGAACCCATTATAGAGCAGGCAGTTTAAGTATGTTAAAATATGTAGTTGTGTGAAAAAAGGTGAAGTTAAAGGGACACTGAACCCAATTTTAATCAACTTTCTAATTTACTACTTTTATCAAATTTTTAGCATTCTCTTGGTATGTTTATTTGAAAAGTAAGAATGGCAGTTTAGATGCCAGCCCATTTTTAGTGAACAACCTGGGTTGTCCTTGCTGATTGGACAGCACCAATAAACAAGTGCTGTCTATGGTTCTGAACCCAAAAATTGCTGGCTCCTTAGCTTAGATGCCTTCTTTTTCAAATAAATATAGAAAGAGAATGAGGAAAACCTGATAATAGGAGTAAATTACAAAGTTGCTTAAAATTGCATGCTCTATGTGAATTAGGAAATAAAAAAATTGGGTTCAGTGTCCCTTTAACTGTTTTAAAACTAACTGGAAGTTGCCTGGCCCAAAGGTTAAAAGCTCCCTACCACAGCATTCTTACTGGGGAATGAGACACCTCACAAACAAAACACGTTTTTTTCTTCTTCAGCACAGCAACATCATCTTAGATATAACAAAGAAAATAATAACTTTAAAGTCCATTTAACTCACCACAAAAAAGTAGGGATGAGAGAATGTTTTGCAACATTCAAAAAATGAAACTAATTTTACCACATTTATTATTTTGTTTCGAATTTCGAATGTTTGTACAACATTATAACATTAATTTAATGTAATAGTATTTCTAATGCTCTCTTTAAATATAATATTTTAATTATGCAATATTCGAAATAGAAACATTCAAACTGATATATTTGTATCTATTATGTATCAACTTATTAAAATTCCCTACCATATGAACTATTGAACTTCTGAATATTATTTGTTAAATCAAATTTTACATTGAATATTTCGAATGTGGATATTTGATCTAATAATAATAATAAAACGAATGTCCACAGGACTATTTGTTCTAAAAAACGAATTATACTTTCAGCACATGTACCCATCCATATGGGCTGAAAATATTTTGGGTTTAGACAGTTAGCAGTACAGTGCTTACTTGATAAATGATGCTTTAACCAATCAGGATTTTGGATGGGTTCATGTCTGCTGGAAACAAGTCTCAAGTAATTACGACTGTAAAATTGTACTTTCTTAAATTAAATCAGATTGTGCATAAATCAGAATCTGCAATAGAGTAGCTACCTATCTCCAAAAATACTAGCCAACCAGCAAGTAATCCAGGCAATGCAGTAGGTGAGCGCAAGATTGGATATGGATCAATTGAATATGGATCAGACCACAAGGACTGTCAGCTCCTGCCAAGTGGTATGCCGAAGTGAAACCTGAAGTTAGACCTCATTGCCAGTAGCCCTTGGGAGTTTTAACCCCAGATTATTTGATACCCTCTATCAGCTATACAGCCACACAGGTCCTTAGATCAGACCTAATTTGCTGCCGCCTTTATGCTAGATTATGAATGGAGCAATATTTAGCACTCCCGCTGGAGCATAAATAGTACTGGGCAGAAGCTTTTTGCGCATGTCAATTTGCATTCTTATTACAAGTTGAAAGTAAAATATTACATAGAAAATGTAACAAAATTTAATATTCTTTTACATTTTTTTAACCCCTTAATGACCAGCACTGTACCCTGTATGACACTGGTCATTTAGCTGACCTGGGCTCTTTCTGCTGTGATCTAGCTAAAAATAGTGAGATTGTGCTATTTCTGCATGCCCCACAAATGGGGCAGTGCAGAAATAGAGTTGCAGAGGTACAGATGCAGAGAGGGCCACTCTGTGGCCCTCTCTGTATCGAGCAGCAGTTGTGCTGATCTTTGGTTACGTGGGGGGGGGTAAGGAGTGAGGCGCGAGGGCGGGAACGGGTGGGACTGCTACGCTACAACCCTGAGAGTGTCAGGGAGGGGGAGGAGGAAGAGGGGGATCATACAGTGGAGGTAGGATTAGAGGGTGTGAAATCGATCTGGGAGGGGGTAAATTAGGTGGGGGAAGCTACACTATAGAAACAATGTGTGGTTTTTTATTTATTTATTTTTTTACTAAATGAAATTGACTAATTTTGGAAATCTGGGTACTGGTAGACAGCTGCCAGTACCTAAGTTGGTGGTGATTAGTTAAAGGGGTAGGGTTAGAGAGATTTTTGGGAGGGATTAGGGAGGTGGGAAGGTAAGTGGGTAATCCTACACTAAGGAAAATAATAATAATAAAAAATAAATAAATAATAAAAAAAATGTTTGCGAGGGATCAGGGGGTGGGAAGTGTCAGGTGGGTAGCTGATCTCTACACTAAAGCTAAAAATAACCTTACAAGCTACCTAATTAACCCCTTAATTGCTGGGAATAATAAGTGTTGTGCGCAGCTGCAATTAGCGGCCTTCTGATTACCTAAAAGCAATGGCAAAGCCATATATGTCTGCTATTTCTGAACAAAGGGGAACCCAGATAAGATTTTACAACCATTTGTGCCATGATTGCAGAAGCTGTTTGTAAATAATTTTGGTGAGAAAACCCAATGTTTCTGAAAAGGTTAACAATTTGTTTTATTTGATCGCATTTGACAGTGAAATGGTGGCAAGAAATATACCAAAATGGGCCTAGATCAATACTTTGGGTTGTATACTAAAAAAATATATATAGTTTTTATAGGAAAATAAAAAAACAAGGCTTTATTTCTGTTTATATGGAGTGATGTCATAAATGCTAAAAATGCTCTGGTCTTTTGTGGAAGTTTTAGTCTTAAATGCCCGGTCCTTAAGGGGTTAATAATCAATAGAATATATATATATATATATATATTTATATTAAAGTATGTTTTATATTTATTTATTTTTTGTAATATTTTATATGTAATATTTAAATAACTTCCCTTAAAGGGCCATAATACCCAAATGTTTAAACACTTGAAAGTGATGCAGCATAGCTGTAAAAAGCTGATTAGAAAATATCACTTGAACATCTCTATGTAAAAAGGAAAGATATTTTACCTCAAAAGTTCCTCAGTAGCCACCTCCCATTGTAAAGGATTTCTAAGCAGCATTTTAGTGTGTTTGTCCTGGGACATCTGAAGGGACTAGCATTGTGCACTCTCATATTATTTCACCAATCAGGTAAAGGAAGCTTACTATGAAATCTCATGAGAGTTAAGTCAAATCTCATGAGATCACAGTAAGAGTTCATGACCTCAGCACTGCTGATGCTGATTGGCTGCTGTTCATTTCTTCATTTTTTTTAATTTTTTTACCTGCAGCTGGGAGCAGCTGAGTATAACTTTTTACACAGAACTTACTCTGCAGGGGCTGAGGAAATTGTGAGGTAAAATATCTTCCTTTTTTACATAGAGATGCTCAGGTGATATTTTCCTGTCAGCTTTTTACAGTTATACTGCATCAGTTTCAAGTGATTTAGCATATGAGTATTATGTCCCTTTAAGATTACAAAATTTTCATGTGCGCTAACCCGTCCGAATCTAAATCACAAAACACAATGTTCAAAATGCTTATTTTACATTCCAATGTTCTTCACATAGAAAATAATGTACGTTTTATTTTAACATATATATTTCTATATACATATGATACTGTTGGTGTAGAATACATATCTATACGTATATACTGTATCTATAAGAATAGTTATATCGTTATATATAGATATATAAAGAAATTTGTATTTAAGAATACAAAGGGAATTTTCCTGTAAGCAAAGTACATTGGCATGTGAAATATGTCCAGTAGATATACAGTAAACCATATAAATACATCTGTACACATACACACACACACATATATATATACAGTATCTCACAAAAGTGAGTAAACCACTCACATTTTTGTACATATTTTATTATATCTTTTCATGTGAAACTTTGCTACAATGTAAAGTAGTAAGTGTACAGCCTGTATAACAGTGTAAATTTGCTGTCCCCTCAAAATAACTCAACGCACAGCCATTACTGTCTAAACCGATGGCAACAAAAGGTATTACACCCCTAAGTGGAAATGTCCAAATTGGGCCCAAAGTGTCAATATTTTGTTTGGCCACCATTATTTTCCACCACTGCCTTAACCCTCTTGGGCATTTAGTTCACTAGAGCTTCACAGGTTGCCACTGGAGTCCTCTTCCACTCCTCCATGACAACATCACAGAGCTGGCGGATGTTAGAGACCATGTGCCCCCCCATATTCTATTTGAGGATGCCCCACAGATGATCAATAGGGTTTAGGTCTGGAGACATGCTTGGCCAGTCCATCACCTTTACCCTCAGCTTCTTTAGCAAGGCAGTGGTCATCTTGGAGGTGTGTTTGGGGTCGTTATCATGTTAAAATACTGCCCTGAGGCCTAGTCTCCGAAGGGAGGGGATCATGCTCTGCTTCAGTATGTCACAGTACATGTTGGCATTCATTGTTCCCTCAATTGTCATGCTGCTCCTCCGCTCTGCCGTGGCTGTTGCCACGGATGCAGGCCGACCTCCTGTTTCTAGGGATGTGGCAGTGTAACTGCAGCACGGTGATGACATCATAACCGCCCACCCTGTCTTCCCTATGTAAGTGCCTCAGCCTCTCTCACCTGTGCCCAAGTATAGGTGTTACTTCGTGTTATCCTGGGTGCTGTATTTCTGTTTACTGGATTGCTATATTGATACTCTGTTGATGAAATATGCCTGTTTGACTACTCTGCTTACCTTAACCCCTGAACTACTGGATTGCTACACTGATACTGAACTCTGCATGTTTGACTACTCTGCTTGCCTTAACCCATGAACTACTGGATTGCTACTTTGTTGCTGAACTCTGCCAGTCTGACCATTCTGTTGGTTTACACCTGAACTGCTATACTGCTGGATATCCTTTTGTTGCTGACTCCTGCCTGTTCCCGGTCTTTCTATTGTTTTACCCCTGAACTGTCATACTTCTGGCTTACCTTCCTGTTGCCGCTGAGTACTGCTATGCCTGCTGTGAGTACTGCTTACCTCATTTTACAAACTCTCTCTCTGCCCTGGAATATTTCCTAACACTCCACTTGATGCCGGGATAAGAAGACTACTGGCCAAGCTTGGTCTGATAGTTGAATATCCCACAAGCAATACATTATACTTGGGCCATGGACCCAAATGAGGTAGCAAATGCAGTTACTCGCCAGGGTCTGATGCTGTGAACACACACCACACGTTTGCAGAGTGTGGATTCAAAACTACAGGCTATTACCACTTTGCTCTCCTCACTGGTTGCAGAAAAGAACACTGCTCCTGTTGTTACACAGCCAGTACCCACTGTTAGTGCTGCAGCTTCTTCCCCTGCATCTGGGAGTATACCCCTGATACCATTACCTGACAAGTATGATGGTACCACTGACTGTAGGGGTTTCCTCACCCAGTGCAGACTGCACTTTCACAGCTTCCAGTCTCATCAGTCAAAGGTCATTTTTATAATTTCCTTACTGAAAGATAAGGTCCTAGCCTGGGTCTCTCCTCTTTTGGAACAGAGCGCTCAACTCCTGAACGATGCTGATGCCTTCACTTCTGCATTATCTTCTGTATTTGGGACCTCCAGCGGTGCTGCTGCTGCAGAGTACTATCTCTTGGATCTCCACCAGGGTAATAGAACTGTGGCACAATACGCCATCAAGTTTCGCACTTTGGCACTCAAAACCAGTTAGGATGGCAGTGCTCTCAAGGCGGCCTTTAGGAGAGGTTTGCATGAACGCATCAAGGACGAGCTTACCTATCATAATGTCCCTGCTTCCCTGGATGTATTCATTGCACTTTGTATTAGTCGGAATTCTCGCTTTCAGGAGAGACAAGCTGAGAGAGACTGAACTTGTAGAATCCTTCCCTCTCATCCTGCTACTCGTCCGGTCTCTAGACCATCCTCTACCCCTTCAGGACCGTCAGTTACCTCAGTAGAGGAACCCACGGATCTCTACTACCTCAAACCAACAGAATCTGAAAGACAGAGAAAAAGGAGATTGAGACTGTGTTTTTACTGTGGTTCTAACTCACACCAGCTAAAGAACTGTGATATCCTGCCAGGAAAAGCCAATGCTTAGTGGATAAAACTGGGGTACCTCTAAGCATGGTCACTACTAAATCCCCTCACTCTTCTCGAATCATGGTACCTGTTACCCTCTCTTTTCTTCAGAATTATGTCCACACTCAGACCTTTATTGGTTCAGGGGCATCTGGAAATTTTCTGGATCACCGTTTCATAATTCAGGCAGGGTTACCTCTTCTGCAGAAAAAAACATTTGTTAAAATAACTGCTCTGGATGGCACTCCCCTTGGATCAGGTTTAATCCATTTTGAATCAGCAGCCCTAACCATGACTGTGGGAGTCCTTCATACTCATTGCAGTTCAATGTCATTTATTCTCCAGCACAACCAGTAACCCTTCATCTTTCTTGGCTCCGTATACACAATCCACAGTTCGACTGGACTGAGGGACAGTTGGCCTCCTGGGGTACATCTTGCTTTCACTCCTGTCTGACTAAAGTTACTCCATTATGCCACATCCCCATTGCTAGCCTACAGACCCCTTCAAGCCTTCCCTCAATTTTATGTGGATTTTACTGATGTGTTTGAAAAGAAAGCAGCTGATGTTCTGCCACCCCACCGTCCTTATGACTGCAAGATTGACCTCTTTCCTGGAGTCCCACTGCCTATAGGGAGGACTTATTCACTCTCCAAAGCTGAAACCAAGGCAATGGAGGAGTATATTCAAGAGAACATAGCTAAAGGTTTTATTCACCCTTTCTCTTCTCCTGCCGGGGCTGGCTTCTTTTTTGTCAGTAAGAAGGATGGTGGGCTCAGACCCTTTATCGACTACAGAGCTCTTAACATCACTATCAAGAATTGCTATCCTATTCTATTAATCACTGAACTTTATGATTCGCTTCAGAATGCTTGCTACTTCACTAAGTTGGATCTACGTGGGGCATACAATCTTGTTCATATATTCCCAGGGCATGAATGGTAGACTGCCTTCAACACAAGATCAGGGCATTACAAATACCTCATAATGCCTTTTGGGCTGTGTAATACCCCTGCTGTCTTCCAGGCCTTTGTCAATTATGTCTTCCGTGACCTCCTCAATCGCACTGTCATCGTCTATCAGGATGACATCCTTATTTTCTTCTCCACCCTTGAGGAGCATCATGAACATGTGAGACAGTTACTTGTTTGCCTCAGAGACAATTCCCTGGTAGTCAAACTGGAGAAATGTGAATTTGACCAAGTTCAGATCCAGTTCCTTGGCTATGTTATTTCGAAGGAGGGTTTTGCCATAAATCTTTCTAAGCTCACCACAGTCCTGAAATGACCTCAACCACCTCATTAAAGGAACTACAGAGATTCTTGGGGTTCTCTAATTATTACCGCAAGTTTATAAAAAAACTTCTCCCAAATAGTTGCTCCCCTCACTGAGTTAACTAAACAGAACAGAGACTGCAAAAATTGGCCTCCTGAAGTCATGGATGTCTTCTCTCACCTGAAAAAGGACTTTTGTTCTGCTCCTGTGCTCTGCCATCCTGATCCTGACCTGCAGTTCACTTTAGAAGTTGACGCCTCTGAGATTGGAGCTGGAGCAGTCCTTACCCAAAGGGATCCTTTATGCTTCAAGTTGCACACTGTACACTTTTTCTCCAAGTGCTTTACTCCTGCAGAGAAGAAATATGATGTAGGTAATTGGGAACTCTTAGCTATTAAGATGGCTCTGACTGAATGATGTCATTGGCTAGAGGGTACTGCCAATCCCATTCAGATTCTCACTGACCACAAGAATCTGATGTACCTTGAGACTGCTCATAGACTCAATTCTCGACAGGCCAGGTGAGCCTTGTTCTTTTCCCGTTTTAAGTTTGTGGTCCCTTATCTTCCTGGGACCAAGAAAAAAAAGGCTGACACCCTTTCCTGTCAGTTTCCTCACTCTAGTGCTTCCTCTGAAGCTCCTATTGAACACATTATACCCCCCTCCTGTGTGGTTGCTCAACTAAGCACTTCTCTTCTTCAAAGACTGCAACGTGCCCAGTCTAGAAAGCCTCCTGAATCCCCCATGGCTCCTGATATCTTCTTTGTACCTCTGAACTTATGCATCCCTGTGCTATCCTGGGCTTATGATCATAAACTTTCAGGACATCCTGGTTTAACAAGAACTTTTAAGCTTCTTTCCAAGCATGTATGGTGACCTACCATGAAGAACGACGCTCAGGATTATGTGAAAGCTTGCACGACTTGTGCTGCCAATGAGACTCCCCAATCCTTGCCTCCTGGCTTACTCCAACCATTGTCCATTCCCAAACAACCTTGGACACACATAACAATGGATTTCATTGTGGACCTCCATCCTTCTGACCATCATATGGTTATCTGGGTTGTGGTGGATCGATTTTCCAGACTGGCTCATTTTGTACCCATAAGAAACTGCCATCTGCCCAAGAGTTATCGTCTCTTTTTCTGTTACATGTGGTACAACTTCATGGCATTCCCATTAATATTGTTTCCAACAGAGGTCCACAATTCATCTCTACATTTTGGAGAGCCTTTTGCAAGTTGATTGGAACAACCGTTTCCTTGTCGTCCGGCTACCATCCTCAGACTAATGGGCTGACTGAGAGAGTGAATCAAGATCTTGAAGCCTATCTCAGAACTTTTGTTAATGCTGTCCATACCAACTGGTCTGAATTGTTTCCCCTAGCTGAACTGGCAAAGAACACTCATTGGCACTCTTCTCTATGATGTTCTACATTTCAAGCCGCAGCGAGTTACCAACCTCTTGTCTTTCCTCTTTCTGCTCAGTCCACAGGGGTTCCTGCTGCAGACTGACATGTTTCTAACTTCACTACTCATTGGCAACATATTTGCTCTCAGTTACGTTCAGATAGAAGAGGTTTGCTGATCATCATAGAGCTTCTGTGCGTGCCTTTTCGGTAGGTGAACGTGTTTGGGTCTCTACTCGACATATACATCTACGTCAACCCAGTCACAAATTAGGGCCTAGGTTTATCAGCCCCTACAAGCTCCTTAAAAGACTGTCTCCTGTTGCCTACAAAGTGGCCTTACCCAGAACCCTGCACATACACCCAGTCTTCCACATCTCATTACTCAAGCCTTACATCAAGAACAGATATACTCAGCTCCAACCTCCTCCTCCTCCTCCGCTCCTGATTCATGGTGACCCTGAGTATGAGGTTGCTAAGATCCTGGACTCCAGAAACAGGCACAGACAACTACAGTACCTCGTACACTGGAAGGGTTACTCTGTGGCAGATCGTTCCTGGGTTCCTGCCTGTGATGTGCATGCTCATTCTTTGGTCTCCAAATTTCCTGCTGCACATCCCACCAAGCCTATGTAGGGTCCTGGAGGTACCCTTTGAGAAGGGGGCTCTGTCAGCACCACCCGCCCTGTTTTCCCTATGTAAGTGCCTTAGTCTCTTTCACCTGTACCCAAGTATAGGTGTTACTTTGTGTTCTCCTTGGTTCTGTATATCTGTTTACTGGAATGCTATATTGATACTCTGTTGACGAACTCTGCCTGTTTGACTACTCTGCTTGCCTTAACCCCTGAACTATTGGATTGCTATACTGATACTGAACTCTGCTTGTGTGACTACTCTGCTTGCCTTAACCCCTGAACTACTGGATTGCTATAATGATACTGAATTCTGCTTGTTTGACTACTCTTCTTGCCTTAACTCCTGAACTACTGGATTGCTATAATGATACTGAACTCTGCATGTTTGCCTACTCTGCTTGCCTTAACCCCTGAACTACTGGATTGCTACTTTGTTGCTGAACTCTGCGTCTGACCATTCTATTGGTTTACCCCTGAACTGCTATACTGCTGGATATCCTTTTATTGCTGACTCCTGCCTGTTCCCAGTCCTTCTATTGGTTTACCCCTGAACTGTTGTACTGCTGGATATCCTTTTGTTGCTGGATCCTGCCTGTTGTCGGTCCTTCTATTGGTTTACCCCTGAACTGTCATACTTCTGGATTACCTTCCTGTTGCCATTGAGTACTGCCCTGCCTGCTGTATGTACTGCTTACCTCATTTTACAAACTCTCCCTCTGCTCTGGGATATTTCCTATCATTCCACTTGACGCCGGGATAAGAAGACTACTGGCCAAGTTTGATCTGATAGTGGAATATCCCATGAGCATTACGTCAATGAACTGTAGCTCCCCAGTGCTGGCAGCACTTATGCAGGCCCAGACCATGACACTCCCACCACCATACTTAACTGTAGGCAAGACAAACTTGTCTTTGTACTCCTCACTTGGTTGCCGCCACACACGCTTGACACCATCTAAACCAAATAAGTTTATCTTGGTCTCATCGGACCACAGGACATAGTTCCAGTAATTTATGTCCTTAGTCTGCTTGTCTTTAGCAAACTGTTTGTGGGCTTTCTTGTGTATCATCTTTAGAAGAGGCTTCCTTCTGGGACGACAACCATGCAGACCAATTTGATGCAGTGTGCAGCATATGGTCTGAGCACTGACAGGCTGACCCCCCCACCCCTTCAACCTCTGCAGCAATGTGTTGTCACATGAAAAGATATAATAAAATATTTACAAAAATGTGAGGGGTGTACTCACTTTTGTGAGATACTGTATATGTAGACTTGTATATGTATTTATCTCTATGTTAAAGCCCTTGCAACTTTTCAATGCAATTTTTTTCAAAATAATTTTTAGCAAACAGTGTAACTGTACTGTTGAATGTATTTTGATAGGTTTTGTTCCATTTTTTTGTCTTGTATAACAGTTAAACAGAGCTCTGAAGTCACGCTATCCCAACACGCATTAAATTCAATTACGGTCAAGTGAATGCATTTACTTTAAACTCATTATGCGCACTCTACTTCCAAAGTGCAAAGAGTTGCGATATTACCCTTATCATTTGTCTGCAACAGTTAGTGCTCCACTTGTAATTTAGCCCGTTGTCAATTATATTGCCATACTGGGCCCCAAGATCAAACCCAATCTGACTGGGAAGACAATAAAACAACTGCACTGTCCAGTTTAATACTAGACAGCCAGCAACCCTACACATATGGAGAAGGAAAACATTCTTAATTTAAGTACATTTAGGCCTAGATTACAAGTGGCATGAAAAAATGTTAGCGATATTGTGCTATGGTTAGAGTGCAGTCGCTTATAAGGCCAAAGTTATTTTTTATTGCCCGAGCAATAGTATATGGTGCTAACATAGAGACATAGATTTTTACAGCTGATAAGAACCATAGGCCCAATAAGTCTGCTCAAAATATCATGAAATTGCATGTCAGATAAAATTAATCTTGTCAGATTGAAATCAGTCCCAAAGTAGACCCAAAGGCTAGAGTGAAGTAAATATCACACTCTAGCACACTGAATATATTCCAGGAAGTGACCCCCAGAGACAACTTCAAAGGCAGTTCTGGGAAAGATGGTAAACCAGCAAACAGATCTGGCAGGCAGGGGTCTGTAACTAAGTTGGCCTGAGATAGAGAGTTCATGCAGACAATATTTGTATTCACAGACAGTAAAGGGGTTATTACAGAAAGGAGGTCTGACAGGCAGAGTTTAAGGAGTTCAGTTTAGGCAAGCAGACATACTCACAGGCAGTTAATAGGTTACTCCAGCAGACAGACCTGGCAGGCAGAGGTTAAGGGATTACTTCAGAAGACAGGTCTGGCAGGCAGAGGTTAAGGAATTTAGGTAGCCAGAGGTTAAGGAATTCAGGTAGGCAGAGGTTAAGTAGTTTAGGCAGGCAGAAATACTCACAGGCAGTTAAGTGGTTACTCCAGAAGACAGATCTGGCAGGCAGAGGTTAAGGGATTACTCCAGCAGGCAGAGCTGGCAGGCAGAGGTTAAGGAGTTCAGGTAGGCAGAGGTTAAGCAGTTTAGGCAGGCAGAGAATAAATAGGCCGTATAAGGGCATCGGGAGTATCTGGTGAGGACACCTACGTCATATTGCCTAGCAACATGCATGACACATGTCAGATATCACTCGGCCAGTAAACTGAGGGTGCACTAAGCCAATGGTGTGATAGTGTGAAATTCTTCAAGAAGTTCTGAGCTATACTATTATTAATAATGGTTTAGTTTTGGTCTTAAGAAAAGCAACATTTTACAGCGGTATTTTGGTTAGCACTTGAGCATAACACTTAACTCATCACTTGTAATTCATGCACAATAAGCTCACTAATAGCATTTCTGTGCTATCCATTAAACATACACTGCACGCAAAAAAAGCTTCGGCCATGTATATCCACTTGTAATACCAGTTTGTACATTATTCTTTGAGTAAAATATAGCTCCCCCTAACTCTTAATAAGCAAGATATCAAACATGTATGCGATCCATTGACATCTAATCATTCAAAGGTGTTTGCAACTTGTAGCATAAACTGTAAGTAACATAGCTGTAGAGAGCCTTAAACTATATTGTAATAAAGTTTTGTGAGAGTAACAAAGTGCATGTTGTTAGCGCTGACTCTATAGAGAATAGGCATTTTACATTTAGCTACCAGGGTGTGGTGCACATTAACAGCTTCTATAAAGGAATGTAAACACTTTCCAGAGACATTGGCTTTATTGTAAAACAAATGTCTTACCTCTTATGAGGCTTTTATAGACGCTAAATAGGCTTAAGTGCCTATAAAGTAGCACTTACATATATAAAAAAAACAGTCCTAGATGCCGTCACACTTTGTGTTGTTTTTTATTCAGAGAGGAGAGTTTGAAGGCTAAATTAGTTTCAACATACAAAACGAGGGCTTTTATTTTATGTTTTGTTTTGGGTTGGGTTTTTTTTTTAAAGAAAAGGAGCTAGCATTTGGATATCTTTTAAATTATATTACCACAAAGGCCTAAAATAATTTTGTACTAGTTGTAGTAATACTGAATGCTCAATTTCATTTTCATTCTCAGTGTTGTGTAGATAATTTTTTTGTCTTACACTTTAAATGATTTGCATCTAAGGTTGTGACATCTTGCACTATTGAAAGGCGAGCGCTAAGTGGTTTATTGCGGCTGTTTGTGCACGTCGGGTTTTCCACTCATATTAAAAGTTGAAAGTAAGCGTGATCACTAAAACGCAATCGTGATTTACGCTAGAATGGTTACCGAATCCTCAGAGATCTGGTTAACTGTTTCGTAAAACAAAATAGTGTCACAAAACATCAAAAATACATTACAAAGTACACTTACACTCATAATAAAGCTATTTAATTAAAATTATTCTAGAAAAAATTTGCACACAAAAGTTATAAAGGCTCAAACATCTCAGGTTTTAACATTGGCATACATACATATACATATACATGTAAAATTATGTATGTATGTGTGTGTGTATATATATATATATATATATATATATATATATATATATATATATATATATATATGTGTGTTTAATTTGTGTAAATATGAATTTATATGTGTATTTACAGCCTTATATACACATATAAAAACATAAATACATATGTACACACATATAAATACATATATTTAGTGCATTGGAGCCCTGTGCAGTTAAAGGGACACTGAACCCAAATTTTTTCTTTTGTAATTCAGAAAGAGCATGCAATTTTAAGCAACTTTCTAATTTGCTCCTATTATCAATTTTTCTTCATTCTCTTGCTATCTTTATTTGAAAAAGAAGGCATCTAAGCTTTTATTGGTTTCAATACTCTGGACAGCACTTTTTTATTGGTGGATGAATTTATCCACCAATCAGCAAGGACAACCCAGGTTGTTCACCAAAAATGGGCCGGCATCTAAATTTACATTTGTGCATTTCAAATAAAGATACCAAGAGAATGAAGAAAATTTGATAATAGGAGTAAATTTAGAAAGTTGCTTAAAATGTCATACTCAATCTGAATCACAAAAGAAAAAATTTGGGTACAGTTTCCCTTTAAGTAGATGAAAACATGTAAAAATATATTCATGCAATATTCTCATTTAATAAAGTGTTATGTTGTGTATTAACTGTAAATATTTCACATTCCAATGTTCCTCACATAAGGGAATATGTTCTATGTATTTATAAACATATTTATAGATAAAAAATCATATATATATATATATATATATATATATATATATATATATATATATATATATATATATATATATATCATAAATAGAACACATTCTTCGATGTGAAGAACATTGGAATGTAAAATATTCATATTTTATGTCAGGTTAGTACATTTGAGAATATGTGATTGGGTTTGCGTGCGAGTAGAGTGTAAAAAAAGAAAATGTAAAAACACGACATGAGCAAACCAATAAAAAATAAAATGAAAAATATATATATATTGTTTTTAAAAAAACAGCAAACCTTATCACCAAGTAGCCGCATATACATATATAAATAGATATTATCTTGAATCCATTACAATGTCCTCAAATTGTAGCAAATGCTGAGTCTTATTCTTATACTTGGACTCATCAAAAAAGTCAATAGCTTCAATTAGTTCCAATCATAGATCAAGATGGCACAATATAAAATAAAGTATGTATATTGTGTTCTTATCATCTGCAATAGCAACCAATTACTGGCCACCTGTTCAATTCAGCCAGAAAATAACAATCCCATTTAATGAGTAACAAAAGTCATTTAGC
Organism: Bombina bombina; assembly: GCF_027579735.1. Taxonomy (NCBI): domain Eukaryota; kingdom Metazoa; phylum Chordata; class Amphibia; order Anura; family Bombinatoridae; genus Bombina; species Bombina bombina. The sequence continues at coordinate 1,010,603,645 of NC_069503.1, forward strand.
TCTCTCTATTTGCAGAGGACTCCTTAAAAGTTTTACAGGGATCAATGTCAAATAAGAATCCAGGTTACAAAAAGCCTCAGTTAGTGCACCTAGAGCACGGTATCTAGCAGCAGCCTTAGAATATTCCAAAAATAGAAACTCAGTGTCATCAGTACTCCGATGTGCGTTTCAGGGCTCAGTCAAGGAGTCACTCAAAATAAAAGTGAATTACATTTTTATTGTGGTATGCTCAATTTATTGGTGCTGGGTCTAAAGTATTTATTTTTTGTGTTACTGACATTTGATTGGTCTCAGTCATGGCCCATGCACAACAGTAAAAACAACAGTATAAAAACAACAACATAGTAGATAAGGTTGAAAAAAGACTGAAGTCCATCGAGTTCAACCTATACAAATCTAAAATACTTACAAAAAGTTCCAGTTAAGCTTAAATAACCCCATTAAAATGTGACCCATTTAATACTAGCAATCATATCCATGAATTTTGTTTATATACAGAAATTTATCCAGACTATTTTTAAATGTATCTATGGTATTGGCATTCACTACCTCCTTTGGTAATGAGTTCCACAATTTTATTGCTCTTACAGTGAAAAAACGTTTCCGTTGCAGGAGATTAAATCTCCTTTCCTCCAACCTTAAATTATGACCTCTTGTCAGAAACAATTTTCTTGGAATAAACAGAGCTTCTGCCATCTCTGTATATGAGCCTTGAATATATTTATATAAAGTAATCATGTCACCTCTCAAGCGCCTTTTTTCTAAAGAAAACAGACCCAGTTTGGCTAGCCTCTCCTCATAGGTTAATTTCTCCAATCCCCTTATTAGCTTTGTGGCCCTTCTCTGAACTTTTTCTAGTTCTGCAATATCTTTTTTAGCAATTGGTCCCCAGAACTGCACTCTAAACTCAAGGTGAGGTCTTACCAGGGCTTTATATAATGACAGAATTATGCTTCCCTCCCTTGAATCAATGCCTCTTTTAATACATGCTAGTATCTTATTAGCCTTTGAAGCCGCTGCCCTGCATTGTGCACCCATCTTTAGCTTGTTATCTATTACTACTCCCAAATCCCTTTCCTCCTGTGTTTGGCTAAGTCTTGTCCCATTTAAAAAATACGTAGCCTGCTTATTTTTACTTCCAAAATGTAGAACCTTGCATTTTTCCATATTAAATCTCATTTTCCATTCACTTGCCCATAGTTCTAATTTTAGCAAATCCCTTTGTAAAGAGAGTTCGTCCTGCTCTGACCTTATGACCTTACTTAACTTAGTATCATCTGCAAAAATAGAGATGTCGCTATTTAATCCTTGCTCCAAGTCATTTATAAAAATATTAAAAAGAACAGGGCCCAGTACTGATCCCTGGGGGACGCCACTGATTACCTTTGTCCAATCTGAGTATGATCCATTTACTACTACTCGTTGCTCCCTATCTTTTAACCAGTTATTTATCCATGAGCTAACATTTTCAGCTATTCCCAGTCCCTTAATTTTGTGCATTAATCTCTCATGTGGCACTGTATCAAATGCCTTTGCAAAATCTAAGTATATCACATCAACTGATTCCCCTTTATCTATAGTTTTACTTACTTCCTCGTAGAATCTAATTAGATTAGTTTGACATGATCTATTTCTCCTAAAGCCATGCTGATTAGAACTCATAATCTTGTTTACACGAATATGCTCATCAATATAATCCCTTATAATCCCTTCAAATATCTTCCCCACTATTGATGTCAGACTAACTGGTCTATAGCTTCCTGGATCATCCCTGCTTCCCTTTTTGAAGAGTGGCACCACATCAGCTTTACGCCAATCCTGGGGTACCATGCCTGAGGATAATGAGTCTTGAAAAATTAAGAGTAAAGGTTTGTCTATAACAGTGCTAAGTTCCCTTAACACCCTTGGGTGTATTCCATCTGGGCCTGGAGTTTTATTTACCTTAATATTTTCCAGTTTTTTCCTGATATCCTCTAAACAAAACCCAGTTAGTCCTCTAAACAAAACCCATATATATATATATATATATATATAACAATACATCAATACATTAGCTCAGGGATCTGTAAGCTTTTTCTCTATAGGTATAGAATACTATAGATAGTACATATTTTAGGCTTTGTTGGGAAAGAAGTAAAATAGAAGGTTTTGTGTACGTACCTGTATAATTTATTTAACAATTTCCACAAATTTGAATTGACAAATTTCAAAATATGTGATTTACAAATAAACAACTCAAGAACTCACTTTGGCTGTAGCCTCATTTTTGTTTTTTGTTCTTTTTCTGAAAGAAATTGTGTTTTTTTATGAGATTCCATGTTAAACTTTCTATTTTGTAACTGTTGCTTCAATTTGAGTTGGGAATACTGTAGTTTGCCAGCAGTACAAAGCAATAAGGGCACAACATACTAGAGCTGTGCATTTATTTTGTTACAATTTTTTTGGCGCAGCACAAGTCTACAAGATACGGTCTCTCTTGCTGCTACTCATCTCTGCCGTTTGCAGCACAAAAGCAGCTGCAGACAATACCTAAAACTTTATTTGTGAAAAAAAATCTTAAAAAAAAAAAAAATCTTAAAATCTTATCTTGAAAAGTTAAATAATATTAAATTAAAAATAATTATTGAACAATTAATTTTTTTTTATTTACAGTACTTGTTAACATATTTATTTGATGAAACAAAGTACAATATTTTAGATTAATTTGAATGCAAATAGTCACACTGCATTCACAACGCTAAACAATACAATAATTGTTTTTAGTATACTGTACTCTACAATTAAAATTTTAAGGTCAAATAAATATTTACATTGTACAACAACTTATTTCATAAAGAATAAGGCACCCATTTGCACATATGGTGGTAATGCCACCCGGTAGCGTACCTACTCAAAAGAGGGCCCCGTGCAATTCTTAGTTTGGGGGACCCCCAAAGGTTACTCAGTAGAAATCAATGCAATAATAGATAGAAAGATCTGCAACCTGCCCTCATAACAAGGCTCCCCTGCATTAAAATTGTATACATTCTGCACATGCCCTATGTATAGACTAGCTGCTTTGGGCCCCCAAGGACCTGGGCCCTGGTGCCACTGCATTTACTGCACCAATGGTAGTTCTGCCCCTGTTTTACAGAAACTGCTATTTTCAATGTGCTTTCTGACCATACAAGACCACAGAGATACTTCTATGTGTAATTTTGTGAGATTTCATATTTAGCTCTTTCTCACACATCATCACAAAAACACAACTTCCCGCTTGGGACCAAGTAAATTCTGTATTAGAATTTGTTTACTATTTGGAAAAATAATAATTTTGCATGATTAATCAATGCCTTTTATTGGTGAACACTTCTGAAATCAAAGGGAAAAGTATATAAAATTAAATGTTTTTTCTTTCCTGCCTTGGAAATCATATTTATCATTTTATATAGTTCAAAATTCTATGCTAACTTATAGATATTCTCAGCAGGTTAGTGAACAAAATGATGGGAGTTCATATCCTCATTCTGTATTTTGCCATCACTTTGTACTCTGCTTTTTTATTTTCTTCTCTATTTTTTTCTTTGCTCTAAAAACATATGAGCCAAAGCCCAGGACAAAACACAATGACGTATTACCAGATTCCATCTTTTTTGTCTCCTTCCTTCGTTATTCCCATTACAGTGGTCATTTGCTCAGTTCTGTAAACAGATACAGCACATAATCCATCAGAAAGAGGCATTTGTATACCATTTAATTATACAAAAGTAAGTGATCCCGTCTGTAATTATTTACAATTATTATCAGGGATCAGTGGCTGCGCAAAGAGAAGACTTGGTCATATGTGGAAATAAAAAATAAAACAAAAATACTTGGTAATGTCCTGTGGACACCAGTGGATACCCTGAACAATGTTTAGTACCTTTAATATTGCCTCCTTTAAAAAAAAAAAACAACTATAGAAAGTAAATAATATATTTGTTGCTGACATAAATAATTCTGGAGCCCTTCCAGATACATACTAAAATGGCTAATCCATAAACAATGGGGAACTTTCACTACCCTCAAATACATTCACATCAATGGTAAATGGTAAATGTTTTCTTTATCAGCTTATATTAATTATTAGATTGGTAGACTAGCCATGGCAGCAAACCTTGCCACACTTGGCAAAGGTGGCATGCAAAAAATATTATTGGCACATTATGATATGCAGTGCTACCCTGGGTTACCAACATACTGTCTAAGAGACAATTTATTAGGATATTTAGATTAAATAGAGCACACAATCCTATCATTTGAGAGAGGAAAGAAATGCAAAATCCATATAGAGTGCTCTTTAGGTATTATCCATAAAAGCTAAAGTGTTTGGTGCTAAACTTAAAAATATTATTTTTTCTTTTAATCACATGAAATAAAGCAAATTATATTCTATTGTATGATAATTATATAACTATTTGTTATTGTTATTTCTTAGATCTTCATCACAGTGAATTGTCTCAGCACAGATTTCTCATCACAGAAAGGAGTGAAAGGACTTCCACTTATGATTCAGATTGATACATATAGCTATAATAACAGAAGCAACAAGCCAATCCACAGGGCGTACTGCCAGATAAAGGTCTTCTGTGATAAGGTACTTTTATATATCTACTACTTTTTTATAGCTGTAATCCTTTGTTGCCTTGAATGAAAAGCTCAACAACCTTTTTTAATTATTAATTATGACTGAAATCTTTTTTTTTAAATTTTAATATGTATATACTTTTTCTATGGAAATATTATTAAAATTAGCTTAGTTAATTAATTTGATAGCTATATTTTACTTATTTTTTAGAAATAGAAGAACAAAATCCAGAACATTAAGGACCAAATTACGAGTGAAGCGCAAATTATCACTTCAGCGTGAGCGAATTGTGGTATTAGGAGTTGAAAGTAAACAGTTTTTGCTCTTGCGCTAGCCCGATGAGCAAAAAAATCCGAAGTTAGAATATCGCCTGGGTATTCACGTATTCTCCCATAGAAGTCAATGTAGAAAAAAACACCCACTCTCACGCAAACCTGATCAGATAGTCTCATTTGCTCTAACGCGATATGAAAATTTTAATATTTCACATTCCAATGTTCTTCACATAACAGAATATGTTCTATTTATTCATAAATAAATATTTCTACATATATCTGATTGTATTTTAGTACAATATATATATATATATATATATATATATATATATATACAGGGAGTGCAGAATTATTAGGCAAATGAGTATTTTGACCACATCATCCTCTTTATGCATGTTGTCTTACTCCAAGCTGTATAGGCTCAAAAGCCTACTACCAATTAAGCATATTAGGTGATGTGCATCTCTGTAATGAGAAGGGGTGTGGTCTAATGACATCAACACCCTATATCAGGTGTGCATAATTATTAGGCAACTTCCTTTCCTTTGGCAAAATGGGTCAAAAGAAGGACTTGACAGGCTCAGAAAAGTCAAAAATAGTGAGATATCTTGCAGAGGGATGCAGCACTCTTAAAATTGCAAAGCTTCTGAAGCGTGATCATCGAACAATCAAGCGTTTCATTCAAAATAGTCAACAGGGTCGCAAGAAGCGTGTGGAAAAACCAAGGTGCAAAATAACGGCCCATGAACTGAGAAAAGTCAAGCGTGCAGCTGCCAAGATGCCACTTGCTACCAGTTTGGCCATATTTCAGAGCTGCAACATCACTGGAGTGCCCAAAAGCACAAGGTGTGCAATACTCAGAGACATGGCCAAGGTAAGAAAGGCTGAAAGACGACCACCACTGAACAAGACACACAAGCTGAAACGTCAAGACTGGGCCAAGAAATATCTCAAGACTGATTTTTCTAAGGTTTTATGGACTGATGAAATGAGAGTGAGTCTTGATGGGCCAGATGGATGGGCCCGTGGCTGGATTGGTAAAGGGCAGAAAGCTCCAGTCCGACTCAGACGCCAGCAAGGTGGAGGTGGAGTACTGGTTTGGGCTGGTATCATCAAAGATGAGCTTGTGGGACCTTTTCGGGTTGAGGATGGAGTCAAGCTCAAATCCCAGTCCTACTGCCAGTTTCTGGAAGACACCTTCTTCAAGCAGTGGTACAGGAAGAAGTCTGCATCCTTCAAGAAAAACATGATTTTCATGCAGGACAATGCTCCATCACACGCGTCCAAGTACTCCACAGCGTGGCTGGCAAGAAAGGGTATAAAAGAAGAAAATCTAATGACATGGCCTCCTTGTTCACCTGATCTGAACCCCATTGAGAACCTGTGGTCCATCATCAAATGTGAGATTTACAAGGAGGGAAAACAGTACACCTCTCTGAACAGTGTCTGGGAGGCTGTGGTTGCTGCTGTACGCAATGTTGATGGTGAACAGATCAAAACACTGACAGAATCCATGGATGGCAGGCTTTTGAGTGTCCTTGCAAAGAAAGGTGGCTATATTGGTCACTGATTTATTTTTGTTTTGTTTTTGAATGTCAGAAATGTATATTTGTGAATGTTAAGATGTTATATTGGTTTCACTGGTAAAAATAAATAATTGAAATGGGTATATATTTGTTTTTTGTTAAGTTGCCTAATAATTATGCACAGTAATAGTCACCTGCACACACAGATATCCCCCTAAAATAGCTAAAACTAAAAACAAACTAAAAACTACTTCCAAAAATATTCAGCTTTGATATTAATGAGTTTTTTGGGTTCATTGAGAACATGGTTGTTGTTCAATAATAAAATTAATCCTCTAAAATGCAACTTGCCTAATAATTCTGCACTCCCTGTATTATTTATATATATATATATATATATATATATATATATATATATATATATATATATATATATATATATATATATATATATATATATATATATATATATATATATATATATATATATATATACAGTCGTATGCAAAAGTTTAGGCACCCCTGACAATTTCTATGATTTTCATTTATAAATAATTGGGTGTTTGGATCAGCAATTTCATTTTGATCTATCAAATAACTGAAGGACACAGTGAAATTTCAGTAGTGAAATGAGGTTTATTGGATTAACAGAAAATGTGCAATATGCATCAAAACAAAATTAGACAGGTGCATACATTTGGGCACCCTTGTCATTTTGTTGATTTGAATACCTGTAACTACCTAGCACTGAATTATTGGAACACACAATTGGTTTGGTGAGCCCATTAAGCCTTGAACTTCATAGACAGGTGCATCCAATCATGAGAAAAGGTATTTAAGGTGGCCAATTGCAAGTTGTTGTTCTCTTTGACTCTCCTCTGAAGAGTGTCAACATGGGGGCCTCAAAATAAAACTCTCAAATGACCTGAAAACAAAGATTGTTCAACATTATGGTTTAGGGGAAGGCTACAAAAAGCTATCGCAGAGATTTAAGCTGTCGGTGTCCACTGTGAGGAACGTAGTGAGGAAATGGAAGACTACAGGTACTGTTCTTGTTAAGGCCAGAAGTGGCAGGCCAAGTAAAATATCGGAGAGGCAAAGACAAAGGATGGTGAGAACGGTCAAAAACAGCCCACAGACCACCTCCAAAGATCTACAACATCATCTTGCTGCAGGTGGTGTCACTGTGCATCGTTCAACAATTCAGCGCACTTTGTACAAGGAGAAGCTGTATGGGACAGTGATGCGGAAGAAGCCTTTTCTGCACACACGCCACAAACAGTCACTTGAGGTATGCAAACTCACATTTGGACAAGCTAGATTCATTTTGGAAGAAGGTGCAGTGGACTGATGAAAGAAAGATTGAGTTATTTGGTCATAACAAGGGGCGTTATGCATGGCGGCAAAAGAACACAGCGGTCTAAGACAAACACTTGCTACCAACAGTAAAATTTGGTGGATGTTTCATCATGCTGCGGGGCTGTATGGCCAGTGCCAGTACTGGGAATCTTGTTAAAGTTAAGGGTCACATGGATTCCAATCAATATCAGCAGATACTTGAGAATAATGTTGAGGAATCAGTCCCAAATATTAGGTTATGCCGGGGCTGGATATTTCAACAAAACAACGACCCAAAAAAATGATCAAAATCTACTCTGGCGTTTATGCAGAGGAACAAGTACATTATTCTGGAATGGCCATCCCAGTCCCCAGACCTGAATATCATTGAAAATCTGTGGGGTGATTTGAAGCGGGCTGTCCATGCTCGGCAACCATCAAACCTAACTGAACTGGAGATGTTTTGCAAGGAAGAATGGTCCAAAATACCTTAATCCAGAATCCAGACACTCATTACAGGCTACAGGAAGCATCTAGAGGCTGTTATTTCTGCTTAAGGAGGCTCTATTAAATATTGATGCAATATTTCTGTTGGGGTGTCCAAATTTATGCACCTGTCTAATTTTATTTTGATGCATATTGCACATTTTCTGTAAATCAAATAAACATCATTTCACTACTGAAATATTACTGTGTCCTTCAGTTATTTGATAGATCAAAATGAAATTGCTGATCCAAATACCCAATTATTTATAAATGAAATCATGGAAATTGTCAGGGGTGCCTAAACGTTTGCATATGATTGCATGTATGTATATATATATATATATATATATATATATATATATATATATATATATATATATATATATATATATATATATATATATAAAAGAATATCTATTTATAAATACTTAAAACATATTGTGCTATGTGCAGAGCATTGGAATGTGAAATATTTACAGTAAATACACAGTTTATACCTTTATTAAAATTAATATTGCAGAAATATGTTTTTTCATGTTTTCATCTACTTTCATCTACTTAAAGGGATGGGAAACCCCAAACAATATTTCATGATTTGGATGGCACATACAATTTTAAATAACTTTTCAGTTTACTTCTAAAAGTATCCTTTGCTGAAGGAGCAGCAATGCACAAATGGCAGCTAGGTTAACACATTTAGTTAGTCAATCACAAGAGACAAATGCATGCAGGCATCAATCAGTGGCTAGTGTAGGATATGTGCATATTCTTTTTCAACAAGGGATACCACGAGAATAAAGCACATTTGAAAATAGAAGGTAATTTAAGTGTCTTAAAATTACATGCTCTATCTGAATCATAGCGGTTTAATTTTGACTTTCCTATCACTTTAACTGCAAAGGGCTCCAATGCGCACACACACACATATGCCTATATATGTGTAAGTATGTATTTGTGTTTATATATGTGTATATGCCTGTAAATATATATATACACATATAAACACACACATATATATATATACTGTATATGTGTGTATATATATATATATATACATTCATACATACATACATACATAGACATTTTTAAAGATGTACAGTATATTTAGGTATCTCTATGTTAAAGCCCTTAGCCTGCCTTTTTTTTCTAACATCTGAGATTTCATATCTTTGAGCCTTTATAACTTTTGTGTGCAATATCTTTTTTTTAATATTTTTTTATTAGATGGTGTTATTATGAGTGTAACTGTACTTTGCAGTATATGTTTGGTGTGTTTTATGCAGCTATTATGTTTTGTGAAACAATTAATCAGAGCTCTGAAGTCCCAGTAATCATTCTGGTATAAATCGTTATTGTGCTCAAGCGATCGTGTTTACTTTCAACTTGTAATACCAGCGGTAAGCCCGAGAAGCACAACCACCAGCGATAAACCCCTTATCTCTGGTAATCTGGCCCTAAGTGTATAATAAACCTTGTGTGTTCTTTCAGAACACTGAAAATATAGAAAATGTGTACAAATCACATTTTTATTTTCCCCCACAAAATAATTTTAAATTTTTTAGACGTGGACAGGTTTCCATAAGCTCCTAGACAGTTTTCCAGGTCCATTTGAACAATTCTTGGGGGTGCCCTTGTGCATCTTTATGCTGTGTAATTTTTGTTACTTTCTTTGGGGTTGATTACAAGTGGAGCGCTAATTTATTGTGCTCCTGTAAATGGGAAAATTTGGCTGTTTATGGGTGCATGATAAATAACCAGCCATTACAAGTGGCTGGTTATTGCTACTGCGAGCTTGCGGTAGCAATTAGCATTTAAAAAATTAACTAGAGGTCAGACCTCTGGTTAGTTTTTAAATATCCCCCAATTGCCCCCCAAATAAAGTGCAACGCCCCTTTTTGTTAAAAAAAAAAAAAGTTGCATCTTTTTTTTAAACAAAATTAACTGCACAAATAAGTTTTTAGGGGTTAAAGTGTGCGGGTGTTTGGGAAAAACGGCACTGAAAAGTGCCTTTACATTGCGGTCTATGGGGACTGTGTTATAGCTATAAATATATATGTATATGCCTATATACATATATATTTAGGTATTAATATGTGTATATACACATATAAACACATAAATATATATATGTATATAAGCATATACATATATATTTATATTTGCTGCCCATCGCTTCGTGACTTACCCCCTTTGCTGTGCTAAGTTCTCAGACGTGTCTGACGACATGAGACTGAGGCTCCCATTGGAGCCTATGGAAGCGCGCTCTTGTGAGGGCAAAGCTTTCCTGCAATGCACCTAACTTGTAATACCAGCGCACATTTGCATGCACTGGTATTACTGAGTGTAGTGCAAATATCAAGCTCGCATAAGCACAATTTTGCGCTCCACTCATAATCTTGCCCTTTATGTGTAGGTCTATGAGGTATGTACTGAGCATACAGCTGCTTTGACTAATGAATAGCAGTATGATTACATATGTTACTGAGATATACTGTAAGTTACAAGAAGTGTTAAGAAGAATCTGCATAAACTCTTTAGGTTATGGCAAATGGCTGCCACAATCCACCCTCAGACCAAACAAGGAGACACAAAACAATAATATCTCAAACAAAGAATATCTCAGTTACATCTGCACGAGGGAATTTATATTGAGCAAATTGCATGTTGCTCCATAGTCAATGAATTTGAAGGATGCTATTTTGTCCCAGTTGTGAAATAATTTATAGTGGCTATCGCTTCCAGTTTGTCTTTGTCTAGTCTTGTCTACTTGGATACTTCCCAAAGTCCTGTTTAACCTCTCTACAGTGTTAAAAAAAAGTGTATTACTTAGTAATAGCAGCTCTGCCTTACGGTGTGCAAACCCAGTACTGGGGTGAGGGATTATTACAGATGATACAACTGGATTATGAATCTATAAATACTGACTTTCAGGTTACGGAGAGCGCATCCAATTGTAAACAACTTGATAATTTATTTATATTTTGAAATGTATAATGCATTCACGTTCTATCATGCAAATGGTAGATATTTTTGTTTAATGTCCTTTTAAAAAGGATACATATTTTATTGCATTTCACAGACAATGTTTCAAAATGTTACAGATTTCTTGTTTGTTGAATGCTTCTCCCTAATTGCAAATACAGTACATAGGAGGAATTGTAGCTATCAGCCAATTAACATTAATACAACAGTATCAGTTGTGCATAAAACACAAAATGTAAATTGCTTTCAATTAGCTTTTTTTCATGTGAAAAGTGTTTTATCATGATGATTTTAAAGATATTTAGGTGTTTGACACCAATGAGCAATCCATTATTTAGTTTTAGTTAAATGTGTCACTATCTGGCAAACAAACACGTTTTAATAATTATTACATTTTGATATCAGAATAATGTTTTTGAATTATTAATATATATTTTTTTACTGTTGATCATTAAGCTATGGGAGGACAAATAGTTTGAGATATTTTTGTCATTCACTAACTTGCCATAACTTGAGCACATTTTTCACGGAGATGATAAAACAACAAAAAAACATTACATCTCCAGAAAATAATGTGGGAGCCTCCCTTTTAATAAGAGTATTAGCCAATTTTAAGGTAAAGCAAGAGTTGAATCAGAGCATATTTTGATAGAAAACCACAAAGCTACAAAGTGTGCGCAATACAATATAAATTCCATGACCCTGAATGTTCTAACAAGGTGAGCCACAGGTCTTATCTAATAACTGGTGATCTGTCTTTGCCTGTTCCACTCTTTTTCTCACCTTTTTGAAGCAACACAGGAATTGAATTGAATTGTGGTGTTTGCATTGCATCATACAACTTATTTAAAGAGTTCAGTTAAAATCATATTTAATGTACACAGTAAAAACTATATTTAAAGAGACATGAAGCCCAAAAAGTTTTTCATGGTTTAGATAGAGCATGTGATTTTAAACAACTTTCCAATGTATTGCTATTATCTAATTTCTTTAATTCTCATGGTATCCTTTGTTGAAGATGCAGCAATGCACCACAGGGAGCTAACTGAATGCATTGGGTGAGCCAAAAACATGAGGCATATATGTGCAGCCACCACAAATCAGCAGCTCCTGAGCCTACCTAGGTATAATTTTCAACAAAGGATACCAAGAGAACAAAATAAATAAGATAAAAGAAGTACATTGGAAAGTTGTTTACAATCACGTGCTCTATCTGAATAATGAAAGAGAAAAATGTGTTTTATGTCACTTTAATGTACTATCGGCTAAATTATGAGTTTTGCGTTATGGTGCGGTACGGATATTACTGCTTGCATTGGAATGGCCGGTAACGCATATTACAAGTCGCAGCGGTACAGCTATACTGTAAGCATTTTAGCCTGTAACACGACGTCTATTCCGCACTCAAAAAAATGACGTTTGAGTGCAGGATTTTCCATAGCGCCGTATTACAGGTTGTGCGGTCCGGCTAAAATGCTTGGGTTACAGCCTATACTGACACAATCCATTCCGCCATCTGACTGAGACCAAAAAAAAAGTTTCACAAAACTTATAACTAAACTGTTACAAAGTACACTAACACCCATAAATGACCTATTAACCCCTAAACTGCCGCCCTCCCGCATCGCAAATACTACAATAAATGTATTAACCCCTAATCTGCCACCAACCTACACCGCCAACACTAAAATAAACCTATTAACCCCTAAACTGCCGCCCCCCCCACATCGCAACTAATACATAAAACTTATTAACCCCTAAACCCCCAGCCCCCCACATTGTAACTAATAAACTAAACCTTTTAACCCCTAAACCGCCGCCCCCCCACATCGCAAAACACTAAATTAACTGCTAAACCTAAATCCCCTAACTTTAAATTAAAAGTTACAATATAACTATCTTTAAATAAATAAAAACTTACCTGTCAAATAAAAAAAACCTTTAGATTAAATGGTAAATTTACCTAACATTATTCTAATCAAATAAATATAAACTACCAACACTAAAATTACGAAAAATAACAAAACTCTAAGATTACAAAAAATAATAAATGAACTGATCAAAAATAAAAACAATTACACCTAATCTAATAGCCCTATAAAAAAAAGTCCCCACCAAAATAAAAACAACCCCTAACCTACAATAACCTACCAATAGCCCTTAAAAGGGCCTTTTGTAGGGCATTGCCCTAAGTTAAACAGCTCTTTTACCTAGAAAAAAATACAAAGTCCCCCTAACAGTAAAACCCACCACCTAACCAACCCCAAAAATAAAGAAACCTAGATCTAAATAAAACCTAAGCTACCCATTGCCCCTAAAGGGGCATTTGTATGGGCATTGCCCTTAAAAGGGCATTCAGCTCTTTTACAGTGCCAAAAACACCTAATCTAAAAAAAAAAAAAATCTAAAAAAAAACTAAGACTAACCCCAGAATATCTACTCACGGTTCCTGAAGTCTGGACATCCATCTCCATCCAGGTGGCGAGAAGTCTTCATCCAGGCGGCGATAAATTCATCCATTGTGGGGGCGTCTTCTATCTTCATCCCGGCGGCTGATTTGAACAGCCAATAGGATTTCAGTAGCTCTCATCCAATTGGCTCATTTGAATTTGAAGATTCAAATCAGCCAATTGGAATGCAAGGTACGCCATTTTAAAATGGGTACCTTGCATTCAACTTCAGTGTATGGCAATGATCTATGAAGAGGATGTTCTGCGCAAGATGTCATCATGATCCTGGATAACTCCACTGCACGCCGCCGGGATGAAGATGTCGCCGCCTGGATGAAGACTTCTCGTCGCTTAGATGGAGATGGAAGTCCAGACTTCAGGAACCGTGAGTAGATATTCTGGGGTTAGTGTTAGGTTTATTTTTTTGGGGGTGTTTTTTTTTTTAGATTAGGGTTTTTTTGGCACTGTAAAATAGCTGAATGCCCTCATAAGGGCAGTAAAAGAGCTGAATGTCCTTTTAAGGGCGATGCCCATACAAATGCCCCTTTCGGGGCAATGGGTAGCTTAGGTTTTATTTAGATCAAGGTTTTTTTATTTTTGGGGTTGGTTAGGTGGTGGGTTTTACTGTTTTTGTATTTTTTTCTAGGTAAAAGAGCTGATTAACTTAGGGTAATGCCCTACAAAAGGCCCTTTTAACCCTTTGAGTGCTAAGCTGGATTTATTTATTTTTCATTTTTTACTATTCTTCATTTTTTTTTTTTACCCCAGACCCCAATACCTATACCATTGAAAAGGTTAGGCAATTACCTTTCCAACAGTGGGTCTTGGGGGTCTGTAGCTGCTTAAATGCCTGAGATACAGGATTCTAAGCAGAATGCCCCCTTTCCCTATCTTGTCCATTGTAATTTTTAAATAAAGTTGCACAGTGATGTCACCGCATGTAATACGAAGCCCCAGCGATGACTGTCACTATACAAGCCCGATCGCTGGGGTGGGAGTTGATGGGAGACCCCAGATTGCTCTCAAGGTAGGTGAGTGCTAACGACGGCTCTGAGCCGTCATTAGCACTCAAAGAAAGGGACACTGAACCCAAATTTTTTTCTTTCGGAATTCAGATAGAGCATGCAATTTTAACCAACTTTCTAATTTACTCCTATTATCAAATGTTCTTAATTCTCTTGGTATCTTTATTTGTAAAGCAAGTTTGTAAGTTTAGAAGCCATCCCATTTTTGGTGAATATAAATTCACCCATCAAAAAACTAGTGCTGTCCAGTGTCTGAACCAAAAATTGGCTGGCTACTTAGCTTAGATGCCTTTTTTTTTAAAATAAAGATAACAAGAGAACGAAGAAAAAATGATAATAGGAGTAAATTAGAAAGTTGCTTAAAATTGCGTGCTCTATCTGAATCGCGAAATAAAAAATTTGGGTTCAGTGTCCCTTTAAGTGCTTTTGATTTATTTAAGTTTATTGTAGGTTAGGAGGTGTTTTTACTTTGGGGGGGGTTATTTTTATAGGGCTATTAGATTACGTGTAATTGTTTTTATTTTTGATAATTTTGTTTATTATTTTTGTAATCTTAGAGTTTTTTCATTTTTTGTAATTTTAGTGTTTATTATTTTTTGTAATGTTAGATTTTTCTATTTTTTTCATAGTAGTGGGTTTTTTTTAAATTTGTAATTTAGGTTTTTTATTTGGTAGTTTTTTTAAATTTTATTAGAATAGTAATGTTAGGTTAATTTATAGTTTAATGTTAGTTAGTTTTTTTATTTCACAGGTAAATTTTTATTTATTTTAAGATAGTTATATTGTAACTTTTTATTTAAAGTTAGGGGGTGTTAGGTTTAGGGTTTATTTAGTGTTGGGGTGGCGTATTAGGGGTTAATAACCTTTTTTAGGTGTCGGCAACGTCGGTAGCGGAGGATTAGTGATTAATAACTTTTATTAGTGTCAGCGATGTTGGGGAGCAGCAGATTAGGGGTTAATAACGTTATTTAGGTGTCAGCAATGTTGGGGAGTGGCAGATTAGGGGTTAATCACTTTATTTAGCATTGGGGAGTGGAGTATTAGAGGTTAATATCTTTATTTAGTGTCAGCGATGTTGGGGCGGTGGACTAGGGGTGATAAGACTTGGGGTTTATGTTAGGGTGTTAGATTTATACGTAACTTTCTTTCCCCTATAGACATCAATGGGGTTGCATTACGGCGATTTGCCATTCCGTGATCGCAGGTGTTAGTTTTTTTCTAACACTCTCTCCCAATTGATGTCTATGGGGGAAAGTGTTCACGAGCACGTAAACTCAGCCCTTGGCTTTTTTGCGGTATGGAGTTTAACGCAACATAACACACAGCACAAGGAGGTTTTCAGTAACTCGTAATGGCAGCGCTATAGAAAGTACCAGGGAGTAAAAGAGTGATTGAAATCTGCACAGAAAGAAATGCTAAAGACAAGACACTGTGAACAGAGGATCCCTCAACCTCATAAGACAATATTACACAATGGGGAATCCTAAAAGGAAAAAACACTGTAGCGCTGTACGTGGCAGCTTAATTAGCAATTCGGTATCAGCTGTGCTTTAATTCAGACATCCTGATAATCTGACTTGTTACTACAGTTAGGAAATCGAGCTCTGTAGTGTACAGGACATAGGGACTTTATTTCAGTCATAACCTGGAACAGAAGCACTACAGGAATTTAAGAACGAGAGATAATTAATTTCCCCACAGTAGCAGCTTTAACGACCGCCAATCACCAAAAACCAAATCAATACATTAAAAATTACCACCGCTTTCCAAGCTGCCTGGGTGCTCTCAACAATGGACCAGACCAGTAGGCCACTCATTCTGCTGATCTAACATACTCTTCTCTCCTGGGCTGACTCTCCTGCTTTTTCTGTTGCTGATTGTGAACCGTTGTGAAGCGAAGCCAAATCCTCCCAGTGTAAGTACCTTAAAGGGACATTAAACACTTTGAGATGGTAATATAAAATGATAAATTGTATATAATAAAACAACTCTGCAATATACTTTCATTATTTATTTTGTCCTCTTTGCCTGTAATTCCATTATGAAAGTGTGAACTTTTCAGTTCCTGTTAGAAATGGAAGTGCAGAACACTGTTAAATCCAGCATAACCATTGGCTGCACACTCTAGTGACCTATTTATAACTGTCCCTAATTGGCCACAGCAGAGAAGGTAACACAAGTTACAACATGGCAGCTCCCAGTGTTTTATAGGCACTAAAACTTTACACTTATTTTGTCACTTTTTAAACAACTAATGAAACTTTAAAAAATACATCTACATGTTAGTCATGGACTAATCTTTTCTTTGAATGCATCATTCTATCTAGCATGTATTTAGTGTTTAATGTCCCTTTAAAGCACCTTAGATTTGGTTTTTCTTCCAATTTTGTTTGGCATCTTTGCCAAATTCAGCGTCTTCCTATCATTTGGAGTCCGCTCACCGCACTCAAGCCTCCTTTTGCTCCATTGTTATTTAAACCCATTGTACATTCTGGAATGTATGTGATTCTCATAGTTTTTTTATTGTATACACTTTATTTTTGTTTTATTTAATTTTATTTTATTTTTCTGATACTGCATTATTAGTTGTTTTATTGATAGTCTCCTCCCCCCGGGAGATTTTTTAGTTTTGTGGTTTTATCAATAATTTCTCTGATTAAATGCAATTATACTAGATACTTTCTCTGTCATGCATTGCTAATTAAGCTGCCACGTATAGCGCTACTGTGTTTTTTCCTTTTAGGATTTCCCATTGTGTAATAGCGATATGGAAAGTGCAATGACGTAAATTTTATTGCGTTAGTTATGCACCCAGTATAGCGCAAAACTGGTAATCTAGGTGAATGTAGTTTACAATTCCAAATTAAAATCATATCACAAATTCCAAAATGCAAAGCACACATTTTTTCCATTGTAAAATGATTCTTTTCTCCTTATTGTCATCAGTGATCAGCCAACCTTTTTAGGACCAAACTCTCCCAAAGTGAAAGCAGATCCTCTTCTTTATGTATATTTTAAAAGAACAAAAGTAGTAAAATGAGTGTAATATCTTTTCTTCTTTTGAGATATCCATATAGATTATTTGCTTTCACTTTGGGAGCATTTGGTCCTAAAAAAGATGCCATGGAAGAACACCGACCCCATTAAAGGGACAGTCAAGTAAAAAAAAAACTTTTATTTTTCAAATAGGGCATGTAATTTTAAACAACTTTCCAATTTACTTTTATCAACAATTTTGCTTTGTTCTCTTGGTATTCTAGTTGAAAGCAAACCTAGGAAGGCTCATATGATAATTTCTAAGCCCTTGAAGGCCGCCTCTATTTTATTTACTTTTCACAGCAGGGGAGAGCAAGCTCATGTAGGCCATATAGATAGCATTGTGATCACGCTCGTGGCTAGTGGCGGACACTGCACTAATTGGCTAAAATGCAAGTCAATAGATAATAACTAAAAGTCATGTGATTAGGGGTGGTCAGAAGATGCTTAGATACAAGTTAGTCACAGAAGAAAAAAGTGTATTAATATAACAGTGTTAGTTTTGCAAAACTGGGGAATGGGTAATAAAGGGATTATCTAGCTTTTTAAACAACAAAAATTCTGGTGTTGACTGTCCCTTTAAGGAGAAGAGAATAGGCACATGACCAAGTAGAGACTGGGGTTTGTAGATGCTTGGTGAAGGGAAGTAAAGTTTTATGCATAGTTTGTAGACATGTAGCACAATTCCAAACTGGCAGCACCACTAAAAAGTTGAAAAAACACTTTATTTCTTCAAAAAGGAGCAGTTAGAGGCAGACAAATTGACTACATTTCAGGCAGCATTCCCTTGTTCATGTCCTTTCATTTGTGGACTGTACAACACCTTACACAGGTGTTTCTCCACCCAATTTAACCCATAAACCTCACAAAGAAACTTTTCAGTAGGAGGTGCTCCCTCTAGTGGTCACAAGCATAATTAAAGATAATAAAACATATTAATCATATGAAATCTCTATTCATCCCTTTTGGGGTTAAAGTATCCAATTTATAAATCCAGTAAGCTTCTTGTTTTTTTAAAAGCAACTCCCTTTTTCAACCCCTTCTAGGGAAAGGAACCCAGTCAATCACCTGAAACCTGAGCTTTTAAAGATAATTTAAAGAAAAAAAATAATTACAGATTAATTTCATCAGTATTCCTTTGTTTTATTTAAATTTAGTTGGTTCATTCATTTAGATATTTGTTTCGCGGAAACATAGCGAATGTACGTTTTTCATTACGAATTTGCATTTATAACGACACAAATGCACGTCTAGTTGTTTGTACATACTTTGTTATACATATTTAATAAAATAAGTCTCAAAGCCTGGGCTGAATTAGGGCAGAATTTAGAAATGGTTGAAGTTTTCTCACAGGTCTCTTCATATTTTCTATGCATGTTACACCTGAAGTTCTCTCTGTTTTATTCTTGCCAAATGTAAGCTGGTGAGTTTGTTTCTAAATTTTTAAGCACTGATTTTATAGAAAGAAAATTATATGTATGTGAAACTAGAAGAGAATGCAAAGTTAGAAAACCATGTAATTTGATTTATATGAGCTTCATTACTTTCTATAGGAGGCAGCTTACCATTCACCAGGATTTCCAGTTTCAGCCCCCATTTTTTAGAGAACATTTTGAGGTTTACTCATGTGAGGGTCCATGTGATATTTCACTCCTTGCAGGTGAATTTCAGAACATCGGCCCTTAGTAAAGAATATAAATTAATTTAAAAATAATATGCTCTATTATTATTATTATTATTGGTTATTTGTAGAGCGCCAACAGATTCCGCAGCGCTAAACTAACAATTTATAGGTTTTATTTTAATGTTCCCTTGAGGTTTCACTTTGCAAAGTACACTACAGCAGTATGTGTCTTTTAAGGATGAAAACAACTTAAACAAAAATATTGAAATTTAAACAAATTCTATTTATATTAATGAATTGTTTTGTTTTGAAGATCTTTTGTTCAGTTGTTAAAGGGACATGAAACCCAAACATTTTCTTTCAATATTAAGATAGAACATGTGATTTTAAACAACTTTCCAATTTGCTTCTATTATCTAAATTACTTCATTCTCTTGGTATCCTTTAGTTGAAAAGCATATCTAGATAGACTCAGGAGCAGCAATGCATTACTGGGAGATAGACGCTGGTTGGTGACTGCACAAAAATGCCTCTTTTCATTGGTTCACCAGATGTCTTCAGGTAGCTCTCACTAGTGCATAGCGGCTTATTCAACAAAGAATACCAAGAGAATTAAGCAAATTGGAGAAAGAAGTAAATTGCAAAGTTGTTTAAAATCACATGTTCTATTTGAATCATGAAATATAATTAAAAAAATATATGTTGGGTGTTTTCTGTCCCTTTAAGCTGCAGAATTTACAGAATTTATTGTAATTCCACTTGGTTTATTTTCTTATTTTTCTTACAGGGGAATGTAGAACTACTGTATATAGAGACACATGGAAGATTCATTACATTTGCATTTTTCATTTATGATTCCATTGCTTCCTATATTTTCATAACTAGAATATTGTTGATTACTAGGGTGCAGAAAGAAAAATCCGTGATGAAGAAAGAAAGCAAAATAGAAAAAAAGGGAAAAGTCAGACAGTACAAACCCAATGCAATAATTGTAAGTAATCATATTTTGTCTGAATACATGTTCTACTTACTTCTTTATTATTTTTTATTATGAAATGACAATATAATGTCTGCTGTGTCTTGGAAGATCTTAGTCATAAACAGGACTCAAAAAACCAGGTGCTAGGGAGGGATTTATATATACTGTATATATGGGCTGGGTCCTAGATTTTGAACAAATTTGTATTTAATTGAGCAGAATAAAAATATACAATATGCACCAATATGTAGCAATATCTGTTGTACATTATCTACTCCTCTGAGAGATTGCAGTATACAAACCTTTCTTAAAGGGACTTTAAACACTAAATAAATGCTAGAAAAAATGATGCATTCAAAGAAAAGGTTAGTCTGAGAGTAACACGTAGATGTATTTTTTTAAAGTTTCAATATTTAAATATTGACAAAATAAGTGTTTTAGGGTCTATAAAACAATAGGGGCTGCCATGTTGTAACTTAGGTTACCTTCTCTGCTGTGGCCAATTAGGGACAGTTATAAATAGGTCACTAGAGTGTGCAGCCAATGGCCGTGTGGAATATAACAATGTTCTGCACCATGGAATGGAGTTTCAGAATGGAATTACAGGAAAAGGAGACAAAATAAATAGTGAAAGTATATTGCAGAGGTTTTTTTATACATACAATTTACCATTTTACATTACTATCCCTTTAAGTATAATTGCTTAGATCTGTGTCTAAGGTAATTTGATTGTTCAAAACAGAGAAGAAAAATATATATATATTCTAGGGCCTTTTAAATGCTGTATCACTGGAGTGCTAGAACAGCAATGGAGTGGATATTTTGCTGGCAAACTGACAGTTATAAATAAATATAAAAATGCACTTTTTATGTAGATCTTTTGCAATGCAGAGATTAACTGCTGTCATATATATTATGGAGATAAATATATTGCTTTGAAGTGCCTTAAATGCACATAAGTGCCATGCCAGTGTTAAATAAATATCCCACTTTCTTCTCGTATTTCTTTGTTCGTACAGCACAAAGACTCACCTCTACTCTTTGCTATATCAACTAAAGCATAAATCTAGCAGGATAGTAGATCCAGTGACACCAGTATGACACACAAGTTTATTTTTAAAGCACACGAGAACACCTTGAGTCAATAAAAGCCAAACTTTGTAAACATACATTATAAATGCTCTAAACGGTAAGATATTGCTATAATAAGCTTAGCACATTTGCAAACTCTATAAAGATGAGATCTTATTCTCCCTAATGATTTATGTGTATAGGATTGCCTTTTATCCTGCCCGCGGTAAAGTCCCCTTTTTACCCCAAATGAATAAAGCACAGGTAAAACCTGTTTCAGACTGTAGAACGCACAGTTTAATCAAATATATGCACAATATAGGAGAATACGTGCCCTGCACAAATGTACATTTTAATTAATCATTTATTATTTTAAAGGGAGATTCCTGTCAAAATTCAAATGCACATAGATGAATTACATCTTTGAATAGAGACATATTTGCAATATACACGTATTGGCAAAAATGCTTCTTGTAAAATGTATTACTGTTTTAGTGTTAACAATTGTCTCTGCACGTGCATGTGAAGCATAGCTAGATATTCTCAGTGCACCAGCATCTTAAATACTGCAGCTGCTCAGAGAGCCAGTGGGGTTTGTATCATGTCAACAATTAACGCATTGAGTCATTACCAGACGGTACAAGCAACTTAGGCTCTCTGAGCAAGTGCTGTGTTTAAAATGCTGGTGCGCAGTGCATACTTAAATACACTTTTGAAGCAGCTGTAGCTTTTATTAGAAGCATTTTTGCTAATACGTGTAAACTGCAAAAATGCTTCTATCTAAAACTGAAATGCATCTATATGGATTGCAGTTTTGGCTGGAATGTCCCTTTAAAGTATAAAACAGAATGAATGTGTTTTATGCAACAGGGTTGACGCTCAAACTAATTCTACATAGCATTTTATCATTGCCTATGTTACCTTATAGCTTCCTGTAATCATTGCCTCCTGGCACTACATCTGTGAATTGTTTTTTTATATTTAGCATCTGATGGGAAGTTGTCAACTATGCCTCTTCAGAAAAAAAGTGATATCACCTTTTTCAAAACGATGACAGACCTGGATTGTCAGCCGGTGCTCTTTATACCTGATGTACACTTTGGGAACCTACAAAGGAGTGGACAGGTATTTTTTTTATTAGTTAAAGGCTACATATGGGGAAATAACAGTGAATGTCTAGTGTCCCACTTTGGGATTATTGAGAGTAAACTAAGATTTTTTGGGTTGTTAGAAATTCTTGTTGGCTCTAGTGGGACAAAAGTGAGGATGAGAGCTGGGCAGAGGTGGTTGTGAGTGATAAAAGCTGACAATGCAGCTAAATAAATTGCAGGAGTTACAGTTGGAGTATCCTCTTTTTCTAGCTATTCTATCTCCATTGCCTTTCTCCTTTATAAATGTAAACCACTGGAGATGCAAAAAAAAAAGGCATTAACTTGACAAATCAGGCAGTATATCAATTTTGAAGTTGAATGGGGGTGCATAGCACTCACCCATAGCCAGAATTAAGACTGTAATATACAATTGAGCTTAAATTAATCTTATTATAAAGGTGACCCATTTAACACAAGCAATCATATCGCTGAATTCTGTTTCTAGCCAGAAATTTATCTAAATCATTTTTAATGTATCTAAGGTATTGGCATTTACTACCTCCTTATGTAATGAGTTCAACAATTACAGTGAAAAAAATGTTTAGGTTGCTGGAGATTAAATCTCCTTTCCTCCAGTTTTAGATTTTGACCTCTTGTCAATTTTCTTGGACTGAGCAGAGCTTCTGCCATCTCTGTATATGGGCATTGAATATATTTATATAAAGTAATCATGTCACCTCTCAATACCTAGTTTGACTAACCTTTCCTCACAGCTTAAATTCTCCTTTCCCTTTATTAGTTTTGTTGCCCTTCTCTGAACTTTTTCTAAGTATGCAATGTCTTTTTTTGTTGAGATTGCTCCACAGTACTGCATTACTAAACGTGAGGTCTTACCAGAGATTTATATAGTGACAGATTCATTCTTTCCTCCCTTGAAATGTTGCCTCTTTTAATGCATGCTAGTATCTTATTAGCCTTAGAAGCCCCTGCCCTACATTGTGTTCCCATTTTAGCTTGTTGTCTATCACTACTCCCAAATCCCTGTCCTCCTGTATTTAGCTAAGTATAGTCCCATTGAAATATTAGGTTGCCTGCTTATGTTTATTTCCAGTATTAAATCTCATTTTCATTTACCTGCTCATTCTTCTAATTTTTGTAAATCCCCCAATTTCATTCTGCACTGACCTTACACAACTTTGTATCATCTGCAAAAATAGAGATGTTGCTATTTAATCCTGTTCCAAGTCATTAATAAAAATATTAAAAGGAACAGGGCCAAGGACTGATCACTGTGGGACTTCACTAATTACCTTGGCCCAATCTGAGTATGATCCACACATAAACACATATTGCAGCTGATAAGATGAAGCAAAGTCTAAATGGTTGGGTGGGTAGGATGAATAGTAGCTTAGCAAATGTAAATGTACAATATATAGAAATAAAATATGCATACCATACATATTATATATTGTCTGATATATACTAATAATGTATATTGAGTGATATTTTTCATCTACAGACAATATATATGCATAGATTTCACACATAAACACAACCTAGGAAATACCTGCATGAACACTATCAAAATACTACTACTCTTGAGTTGTCTTTCATATTCACATATACTGTATATCATATATTGTCAATGTACCATGCTACATATGGAAATAAGTCTTGAACTAGTGAAATCTATATCAAATGAGCACAGTGGAGTTGATCAGAATCCTTAAGAAAAAACGTATTCAATGATTCATCCAAAAGTTCCTCATGGACTTTAATGGTAAATTTTGCAGAAAACTCACTTTTCGAAAGCATTGTAATTTATACCATAGCTCTAAATAACCGCCATACAAATGCATGTATTCCATAGCTTCAGCTCGCTAGCAAGATAGCTACAGTTAGCAAGTTATGCCAGGCACTGCATATAAATGATAGAAATAATGGTTATGTGCTTTTAACAGCAGTATGTTCCTATTTTATGTTTAACTGATGCAATGAACAGTTAATGCATGTTACTTGATGGTGCAATATTGAGCACTACTGCTGTAGATTTACTAAATATACACTGCACATATTTACTAGGGATGGGCCATTGTCTTTATATTAAAATTTGAATGTTAGAATGAATGTTGTTGTAGAAATTCAATTTACATAATCGAATGTTGATAAGAACGAATATTCTTAAATATTCTATAATCGAATGCTATTTACAGTTTTCGAATGTCACTTTGGAATGTTCGTAATTAGATTGAATGTCCACATTCGAAATAGTTCATGTGGTAGGGAATTTAGTAAATTGATACATAATAGATACAAATATATCAATTTTAATGTTTTTATTTCCAAAATTGCATAATTTTAATATTACATTTAAAGAAAGCATTAGAAATACTATTACATTAAAGGGACACTAAACACCTGCTTAAAATTTTCTAAACCGTTTCTGAGGAATCAAAATAAACTAATACACTGTTCTCAATGCTATATATTCATCTTACTACAAGCTCTTCAAGAAGACTCTTCATATTTTCTATGCTTATCCACAGCTTGTATTTTCCTATCTATGGTGCCATCTTGTAACGCGCGTTCCACACAGGCACTGCAGTCACATGACACGTGTGCACAGCAGCTTCTTCTCTCATTGATGCCATGAAACTTATTGAAGGCAGCCAAATTGTCCTCATACACTGCAATGCATTACAGTGAATGAGCACGGACAAAGTTTAATTTTATATGTGTAATACAGTGCTTCTTATTTTATTAAACGTTGTCAACATGGTATGTACCCTGAACAGATCTCCACAGTCTTTGTTTCACTCACTGTTTATAACTGAAAGAAGCAATCACCAGCCCGATGTTTAGTGGCAGAGGGGAGGGGGGAGGAGGGAGGAGGGAAGGGGAGGGGGGGAGCATCCGTTTTTTTAACTCACTGTTATTCAGAGATCTCTGAACACACAGATAAATATTTCCTTGGATATTGCAGAGATCTCTCTGAATAACAGTGAGTTAAAAAAACCGGCTGCTAGACTCCCTCCTCTCCCCTTCCCTTCCCTCCTCCCCTTCCCTCCTCCCCCCTCCCCTTCCCTCCTCCCCCCTCCCCTTCCCTCCTCCCCCTTCCCTCCTCCCTCCTCCCCAATCCCCTCTGCCACTGAACATCGGGCTGGTGATTGCTTCTTTCAGTTATAAACAGTGAGTGAAACAAAGACTGTGGAGATCTGTTCAGGGTACATACCATGTTGACAACATGTTTTATAAAATAAGAAGCACTGTATTACACATATAAAATTAAACTTTGTCCGTGTCCGCATTACAGTATATGAGGACAATTTGGCTGCCTTCAATAAGTTTCATGACATCAATGAGAGAAGAAGCTGCTGTGCACACGTGTCATGTGACTGCAGTGCCTGTGTGGAACGCGCGTTACAAGATGGCACCATACATAGGAAAATACAAGCTGTGGATAAGCATAGAAAATATGAAGAGTCTTCTTAAAGAGCTTGTAGTAAGATGAATATACAGCATTGAGAACAGTGTATTAGTTTATTATGATTCCTCAGAAACGGTTAGTTCAGAAAATCTTAAGCAGGTGTTTAGTGTCCCTTTAAACGAATGTTAGAATGTTGTACAAATATTCGAAATTTGAAACGAATGAACAAATGTGTTAAAGTTTGTTTAATTTTTAAAATTTTGCTAAACATTCGCCCATTCCTAATATTTACTAAATTATTTAAGATGTAGGCTTATGGGCTCAACCATATTTTTAATTAAAACGTTCAAAAAATTTCATATGGATAAAGAAACACATAAACAAACTGGTACAATCTGTCTGTCAGACAGTGACTGTGCACCCACAACTATGTACTGAATTTGTACATTGAACCTATAATATAACATACCGTACATAATCTCTCCCTGTAAACTGTATAGATCACTACCCGTGTCTTTTAGCCATAGTAACCCACCGATGTAGTTAAGAAAAAAACGCCTCACTTTTGAAAAGCCGGAATAAAACATGATTGGCTAGATTACAAGTGGAGCGCTAATTTATCGTGCTCCTGTAAATGGGCAAATTCGATTCGTAACCAGCCATTACAAGTGGCTCGCGGTAGCAATTAGCACTCAGAAAATTAACCAAAGGTCAGACTTCTGATTATTTTTAAAATAACCCTGAACTACCCGGAAAAAAAAGAATATGCAAAAATCAGTTACAAGGGGTTAAAGTTGGCTGCTGTGGGGTGTTAGAAAAAAATGGCAATGAAAAGTGCCTTTACATTGTGTTCTATGGGAACTGTGTGTTCCCTTTAAATATATATGTATATGCTTTTATTTGCAGAATTGTTTTAAAAAAATGTAATGACCTAAAACTGCATAACGTCATTAGCAGATGATATAAACAGTTTCTGTGTTGTTTCACAATTTTACACTTCTATTAAATTAGTACTAATTGTTCTTGGGAATTACTAAATCTCTGTTTCAGAAGGAAACTGCATGAAGTACTAAGTTTATTTTATAGTATTAATCATAGTTTGTATGGCCATTATTTACGTTATGTTGTTTATTGATATCTAATTACTATTTGAGTAACGCTTTGAATGAGGCTAAATGTTATTTAATTACAGCTTTTCAAATTAGTCATTTCTAATGATCTGTGTTTGCCCATAGATTTTCTACAATACGGATGATGATATAGAAGGGTATGTTATGCATGTGTTTATTTTTAAAGACTATACTTTTATATTTTTGCCTTTTGAAATATGTGATTTGTCTTTGTTTTTTTCCCAATGTGATCAATTTATTTTAATGTCATATGCTTTTATGTAAGTTAAACATTAATAGGTATTTAATCATTTGAATTGACATTCGGCTAGATTACAAGTTTTGCTTTACGGTGTGGTATGGCTTTTAACGCTGAAATATTGGCCATTACGCTGGAATGGCCAGGAACGCATATTACGAGTCGTGTCAGTATAGCTATACCGCAAGCACTTTAGACCATCTGAGACCAGTAGTTATGGATTTTGCTAAACAAAAATGTTTCACAAAACTCATAACTAAACTGTTGAAAGTACACTAACACACATAAACTACGTATTAACCCTTTAACTGCCACCCTCCCACATATCAACCCTTAAACCGCCACCCTCCTGCATTGCAAACACTATATTAAACCTATTAGCCACTAATCTGCCGCCCTCCCACATTGCAACTATTAAATAAAGTTATTAACCCCTAATCTGCAGCCCACCCACATCGCCAACACTATTTAAATATATTAACCCCTAAACCTCCGCTCCCCGACATCGCCAACACTAATAAAAGTTGTTAACCCCTAATCTGCCGCTCCCCGACATTGCTGACACCGAAATAAAACTATTAACCCCTAAACCGCCGCCTCAACATCGCCAACACTATAATAAAGTATTAACCCCTAAACCTCCAGCCCCCCCATTGTAACTACTAAACTAAACCTATTAACCCTTAAACCGCTGGCCCCATCCTCATCGCAAAACACTAAATTAAACTATTAGCCCCTAAACCTAACACCCCCCTTACTTTAAATTAAAATTACAATATAACTATATTTAAATAAATAAAAACTTACCTGTGAAATAAAAATAAACCTAACATTAAACTATAAATTAACCTAACATAACTATTCTAATCAAATAAAAAAACTACCAATTAAAAAATCTAAATTACAAATTTAGAAAAACCTAACACTATGAAAAAAAATTAAAAAATGTAAAATTACAAAAAATAATAAACACTAAATTACAAAAAATAATAAATGAAATGATCAAAAATAAAAACAATTACACCTAATCTAATAGCCCTATAAAAATAAAAAGCCCCCCAAAATAAAAACAAGCCCTAACCTACAATAATCTACCAATAGCCCTCAAAAAAACCTTTTGTAGGGTATTGCCCTAAGTTAAACAGCTCTTTTACCTGTAAAAAAATACAAAGTCCCCCCAACAGTAAAACCCACCACCCAACCAACCCCCCAAAATAAAAAACCTAACTAAAGGGGCATTTGTATGGGCATTGCCCTTAAAGCTCTTTTACACTGCCCTTAAAATGGTATTGAGCTCTTTTACAAGTGTCCATCCCTAATCTAAAAAAAAAAAACAAACACCCAAAAAACTAAAAAAAAAACCTAACACTAACCCCATAAAATCTACTCATGGTTCTTGAAGTCCGGACATCCATCTTCATGGTGAGAAGTCTTTATCCAGGCGGCGACACCTTCATCCATCTCGGGGATGTCTTCCAACTTCATCCCGGCAGAGCGGAGCTATCCTGGAAGACACCCTGAGCAGAGCGTCCTCTTCATACGGTCACCGTTGTACACTGAAGATGAATGCAAGGTAGCCATTTAAAAATGGCGTACCTTGCATTCCTATTAGCTGATTTGAATCTTCAAATTTAAATCAGCCAATAGGATGAGAGCTTCTGAAATCCTATTGGCTGTTCAAATCAGTTTTTTTGGGGGGGTGTGTGTTTTTTTTTAGATTAGGGATTGGCACTTGTCAAGAAGCTAAATCCCTTTTAAGGGCAATGACAATACAAATGCCCCTTTAGGGGCAATGGGTAGTTTAGAATTTTTTAGAGTTAGGTTTTTTTATTTTGGGGTTTGGTTGGGTCATGGGTTTTACTGTTGGGGGGACTTTGGGGACTTTTTACAGGTAAAAGAGCTGTTTAACTTATGACAATGCCCTACAAAAGGCCCTTTAAAGGGCTATTGGTAGTTGATTGTAGGTTAGGGGGTGTTTTTATTTGGGGGAGCTTTTCTATTTTATAGGGCTATTAGATTAGGTGTAATTGTTTTTATATTTGATAATTTTATTATTTTTTGTAATCTTAGTGTTTTTTATTTTTCATAATTTAGTGTTTACTATTTTTTGTAATTTTAGATTTTTTTACATTTTTTGTAGCTTTAGTTTTTTTTTAATTGGTAGTTTTTTATTTTATTAGAACAGTTATGTTAGGTTAATTTATAGTTTAAATTTAGGATTTTTTTATTTCACAGGTAAGTTTTTATTTATTTTAAGAAAGTTATATTGTAATTTTAATTTTAAGTTAGGGGTGTGTTAGGTTTAGGGGTTAAAAGTTTAATTTAGTGTTTTGTGATGTGGGGGGGGCTGGTGGTTTCGGGGTTAATAGGTTTATTTAGTGGCGGCGATGTAGGGGGCCAGAGGTTTAGGGTTAATTATTTTATAATTTAGTGGCGGCGATGTCGGGGAGCGGCGGTTTAGAGGTCAATCATTTTATTTAGTGGTGGCGATGTCGGGGAGCAGCAGATCAAGGGTTAATAGCTTTATCAGTGTCGGCGATGTCGGGAGCAGTGGATAAGTGGTGTTTAGACTTGGGGTTTATGTTAGGGTGTTAGGTTTAAACGTAACATTTTTTTCCCCATAGACATCAATGGGGTTGCTTTACAGAGATTTTTCATTCCGCACTTCAGGTGTTAGGTTTTTTTCTAACACTCTCTCTCCATTGATGTCTATGGGGGAAAGTGTGCATGAGTACGTCAAATCAGCCCTTGGATTTTGTGTGTTATGGAGCTTAACGCCACCATATCGCACAGCACAAGGAGACTTTTCAGTAACTCGTAATGCAGGACTATGGAGAGTGAAATAATGCAACTTTTTTGGCATTAGTTTCGCACCCTGTTTAGCGCAAAACTCGTAATCTAAGCGATTGTGTGTTTATATGTAGTCAAGATCAAACTAATTTAAAAAAACACAAAAAAAAACAACAACCTGTGTGCTTATCTAATATTCTGTTTTGTCACTTGTGTTTTTTTCAAAATGTATATAATATATATAATATGTATAAAATATATAATATGTATAGGTGGAATGAGACACACTCTCTAACCTCATATCCCACATACACTAATACTAATTATTATAATCAGATGGGTATACAGTTTTTTGTCTTTTAAAAATGAATATACCACACAAGGGAGGGGGATTATTGGGGTACAGTATATATATATATATACATTTAATAAGAATAACTTTAATTGTCAATTACAACTGACTTTTGTGGAATGACAATTAAACTATAATTCATAGTATAATTAGTTTTACAGAAGATATTGCCTTAGAAACATGAAAACATGAAAAAAGAGAAAAAGCCTTTATAAAAGTACAACCGCCTCTGTCAGGAATTTATAAGAAAGTACTGTTTGGAAATCACAGAAATGTTCTGTGTGACCCCTGAAATGTTTTTCAGCAACCCCCATGGGGGTCTTGAACCCCAGTTTAAAGGGACATGAAACACAATTTTTTTTTTCCAAGTATTCAGATAGAGCATACAACTTTCCAGTTTAAATCTATTATCAAATTTGCTTAATTCCCTTGATAACTTTTGCTGAAGGAACAGCTTTGCACAACTGGGAGCTAACTGAACACATCTAGTCAGCCAATCACAAGAGACAAATATGTGCAGGCACCAATCACTAGCTAGCTTCCACTAGTGTAGGATATGTACATATTTATTTTCAACTGTGGATACCAAGAAAACAAAGAACCTTTGAAAATATAAGTGATTTTAAATTTGTCTTTAAAATACATGCTCTGGGGCCAAATAATCATTGTGCGAGCGAACATGATCCGATATTGCGGATCATATCCGCTGCACTTCGATAAATCAATCAAATCGGCTGCTAGCAGGGGGTGCCAATCAACCCAATCGTATTTTATCGAGTTAATTTCTGGCGATGTCTGTCCACCGCCTCAGAGCAGACGGACAGGTTAACCGCTGCTTCATAACTTGTGTTTCCGGCGAGCCTGAAGGCTCTCCAGAAACAAGGGGCATCAAGCTCCATACAGAGCTTGATAGATATGCCCCTCTATCTGAATCGTGAAAGTTTAATTTTGACATTCCTATCCCTTTAAAAAGCATGATACTAAGATATGGTTGATACCATAAATAAACTGCAGAGATGTGTGCAACTTCCTGTCATGGGAGTGCCTGCTTTCACATTTGTATTGCTTATTGGGTGCTTACAGTGCAATATGAGGAACAGTCCATTTACTAAGCTAAGTTGCTCTGATACCATTGCAGTTCAAAGCCTATTTACGTCAAGTTAGAAAGCCTAAGTCTCACAACTGCTGCTTTGTAACCTCTCTGTCATCTCAGAGGTTTGATTGACAGGCCCTGTTCACCTGGAAGATATGAGGACAGGTTTCCTAGCTGGGAGCATTGTTTTTCTGTCTAATGTTAAAGGGACAGTCTACACCAGAATATTTATTGTTTTAAAAGATAGATAATCCCTTTATTACACATTCCCTAGTTTGCATAACCAACACAGTTATATAAATACACTTTTTACCTCTGTGATTATCTTGTATCTAAGCCTCTGCAAACTGCCCCCTTATTTCAGTTCTTTTGACAGACATGCATTGTAGCCAATCAGTTCTGGCTCATAGGAACTCTACGTGCGTGAGCACAGTGTTATCTATATGTAACACATGAACTAACACCCTCTAGTGGTGAAAAACTGTTAAAATGCCCTGAGCTAAGAGGCGGCTTTCAAGGGCTTAGAAATTAGCATATGAACCTCCTAGATTTAGCTTTCAACTAAGAATACCAAGAAAACAAAGCAAAATTGGTGATAGAAGTAAATTGGAAAATTGTTTAAAATTACATGCCGTATCTGAATAATGAAAGTTTGTTTTGGACTAGACTGTCCCTTTAAACATTTTTCATATAAATTATATTATTAAAATAAAACTGAAAATCAGTTAAACCAAACACTTAAAGGTAATGGAGTTAAAAACCTGCAAACTATTTTTGCTTCTTAAAAAGAATAGAAAAAATAAAAAATATATTTCTTTCCTTTTTGATCTGATAAAAATGGAACAAAGGTGGACTCGTACTGCAAATATAAAACAAACTAAATAATCACAGTATTTCCATTTGATAACTAGTACAATAAAAATGTTATATTTATATTTGTATGCTTTCATAGGATACATATATACAGTAAGTAAATACATTGAAGTGTGAGCCTTGCATAGATAACTGTATAGTTTTCATTATTCTCTCTTACTCCAATTTTACTCAACCTTGTGTTTTGGTAGAAGTAAGTGTATCTGTTGAGATATCTGTTAAACATTTTTCTTTCCTAAGATATGGTGAGTCCAGGGCATCATCAATTACTAGTGGGAATATCACTCCTGGCCAGCAGGAGGAGGCAAAGAGCACCACAGCAAAGCTGTTAAATGTCACTCCCTTACCCATAACCCCTAGTCATTCTCTTTGCTTTTGGTGCAAGGAGGAGGTGAAGTTTTGGTGTCTGAAGAAAAAATGATCTTCAATCAAGATTTTATTATTTTGAAAACCAGAGTAGGTTTGCTCTGATCTTTCCCTCTCAAGATTGGGTCTAGCTGTACTCCATGTTAGTCTCTTCAGTAGAGAAGTGGTGTCTTTAAAGCAGCTTGTGAAGTGGGCTTCGCTGCGTTTTCCTAACATGTTGCTGCCCTGGTATAGAAAGCCTGAGTAGGTTTATTCTGTTCTTTCTCTTTCTACAGGAGGAGTGGCTTCCTCTCATACTATGTAAGCTGTCCTCCTGTGTAAGTTTTTTTCTGCTCCAGACTGTGCTAGGAGATTTTTCACAGGAATGGGAGGTCAGGGATTCTTTTTTCTCCGTCTCCAGTTTTTTTTTTTTAAAAAAGATGTTTCCTGTCGCTGTCTCTATTAAATATCATGACACGGTGCCTAAAGTAGTAGAGCATTTCTACTCTGGATAAGAGAACTATGATTCCTAGAAAGGATAGCTGTCCTTTTCAGGATCAATGGACTAAGCTGGAGGCTTACATAAAAGTTTGTATTGTCTCTGTGTCTAGTCCGGCATCTTATTGGTGCGATGCCTTTTCTGATTCTGATTGGGTAGAGACTCCTTTGGAGGAGATCCAGAACAGAATTAAGGCTCTTAAGGCAATTCTTTTATTTCTGATGCTATCATGCAAGTTTTTAAGCCGGAAGCCAATATATCTGGCTTTGCTGTGCTAGCCCGCGGAGCGTCGTGGCTATATTCATGGTCAGTGGATTTTTCCACTGAGCCCAAACTTCTGGTGCTTCCTTACAAGGGTAAGACCTTGTTCGGTCCTGATCTGACAGGAATATTTCTGATATTACGCATTAAGGGTCTTTTCTACCACAAGGCAAGATGAATAGACCTAAAAGAATTTGCCCCCAATCCGGGATCAGTCCAGGTGGGGGCGGAATCTCTCTGTTTGTCTTCTAACATGGATACAAGATATCCCAGATAGGCTGCGGACATAGTATCTCAGGTTTTCTACATAGAAGTCATACCTTTCTTTTAGAAACAGGTTCCTCCTCTCAATTTTATCTGCAGGCCAGATAACAGTGAGGCATTTTTGAAGTGCATTTGGGACCTCTCTTCCCTGGGATAGTTCCAGTTCCTGTAAGGGAACAAGGTCTAGAATTCTATTCATTCCTGTTCGTGGTTCCCGAAAAAGAGGGACTTTTTGTCCTAGGATAGATCTCAAAAAGTTTTCTCAGGGTACCATACTTCAAAATGGAATCTAGTGGTTCCATTCTTCCTTTGGTCCAAGAGGGTCAGTTCATGGCTACCATAGACCTGGAGGACATGTATCTTCAAGCTCCTGAGTTTTGCCTTTCTGTCAAACACTTTCAGTTTGTGGCTCTTCCCTTTGGCCTTGCCATAGCTCTCAGAGGGGGCTATGTTGCCAATGATCAGGATTCAGGGAATTACTGTGGTGCCCTTTCTGGATGTCATAAGGTTCAGGTGCCATCTTTTCAACAAGCAAACTGTCATACAGTGATCTTGTTGTTTTTCTTCATTCCACAGATGGAAGTGAATCTGAAGATGAGTTCCCTTGTTCCAGCTACAGGGGTAGTTTCTTAGAGACTATATTAGTTTCCCTATCTCTGAAAATATTTTTAACAGAGAACAGAAAATAGAGGATTCTTTCCTCTTGCCTTTTTTTGGCATTCTACTGTTTGGCCCTTCAATGGCTCAATGTATGGAGGTAATTGGTCTAATGGTTGCTTCATTGGAAATCATTCCTTTGCTTGATTTCATCTGAGAGTCTGCTGTTATGCATGTTTAGATAGTGGACCGGGGATCCTGTGGCTCCGTCTTGGAGGATAGATCTAGACTATCGACATGAGATTCTTCCCTGTGGTTCTGAGAGGGGAATTAGTGGTAGAGCACACTCTTACCTTTCGAGAGGTAGCGGGATCATTGCCCGCATTTTCCAGAATCTTTTGGTTGTCTCAGGTGCATCTGTCTGGGGGCACATGCTTCTGGAGACCTTCCTGAGTAATAGTGACCACAGTCGCTAGCCTGTTGGGTGGATGACTATGGACTTGGGAGGAGTCTGCTCTCCCCATAACCATTTTGGAGTTGAAAGCAATCTACAATGCTCTGATGGCTTGGCCTAAGTTGTCTTAACTGTTTTTTATGGTTCTGGTTGAACAATTTCATCTCAGTAGTTTACATTTACCACCTGGGAGGAACCTGGAGTTTCTTTGCCATGATTGGTGTGGATTGTTCAGTGGGCAGATGCTCATATTCATTGTTTATCCACTATTCACATTTCAGGAGTGAATACCGGGAGCGGACTTCTTGAGCAGTGAGATTTTTCATCCCGGGGATTGGGTGCTTTTCCCGGAGGTGTTCTCCAGGTTAACCCTCAAATGGGGGTGCTGGAGTTGGAGATGGCAGTACGCCAAGCTTCCAAGTTATGTTAAAGGTCAAGAGATCAGCAGGCTGCTCTCTAAAATACCCTGGTGTTTCCTTGGGATTTCAGTCTAACATCCCTGTTCCTCAGTTTGCTCTCCTTCCACGAGTCACTGTTCGTATTAAATGGGAGTGAGTATCACTATTTTTGATAGTTCCTGCATAGTTTCACTGGATCTGGTATACAGACCAAGCAGAGATGTTTTTCTTCCACCTTGGTGGTTGTTCCTGAGGAAGGACCTTCTAATTTAGGGTACTTTCTGTCATCCAACTTCATTTTCTTTGAAGCTTTTGGCTTGGAGATTTAATGCTTAGTTTTGTCTAAGCATGGTTTTTCTAAATCATTGAGACCATGATTCAGGTTCATAAGATATGGCGTAAATTCCCTGATTGGTGTGAATCCCACGACTACTCTTGGAAGTAGGGTCAAGATTCCTAAGGGTTTTGCCCTTTCTCCGGCAAGGTCTGGAGGATGGTCTGTCAGTCAATTTTCTGAAGGGTCATTTTTCTGCGTTATCCTTGTTTTACACAAGTATGTGGCTGATGTGCCAGACGTGTAATCTTTTTGTCCGACCCTGGTTAGTATCAGGCCTGTGTTTAAGTCTATTGGTCCTCTTGGAGCTTTAACCTTGGTTTTCAGGTTTTGTAGCAGGCTCAGTTTGAGCCATAGCATTCCATAGATTTTAAATTTTTATCTTTAAAATTTTATTTTTTTGCTATATTTTCTGTTCGGAGATTTTAGGTACTCTCGGCTTTACAGTATGATTCACCTTATCTTTCTTGCCTATAAGGTGGTCCTTCTTTAAGTTGGTTCTATTAGAAATATTAATCAGGAAATTGTTGTTCCTTCTCTATGTCCTAATCCTTCTTTTCATAAGGAACATTTGTTGCACAACTTGGATGTAGTGCGTGATCTTAAATTCCATCTACAGACGATTAATGATTTTCGTCAGTCTTCTGCCTTGTTTGTTTGTTTGTTTCTCTGGGAAACGTTAAGGTCAAAAACCTAATGCTACTTCTCTTTCTCTCTGGTTGTGAAGTATATTTCGTTTGGCGTATGAGACTCCTGGACAGCAGTCTCCTGAGAGGATTACAGCTCGTTCATGAGGACTGTTTTCCTTTTCTTGGGTTTTCAAGAATGAAGTTTCTGTGGAACAGATTTGCAAGGTTGCAACTTGATTTTCCTTACATTCTTTTTCCAAATTCTATAAATTTGATACTTTTGCTTTGGTTGAGGCTTCTTTTGGGAGAAAAGTTCTTCAAGTGGTGGTGCCTTCTGTTTAGGTTACCTGTCTTGTCCCTCCCTAATCATCTGTGTCCTCTAGCTTGGGTATTGGTTCCCAACAGTAATTGATGATGCCGTGGACTCACTATATCTTAGGAAAGAAAACATAATTTATGCTTACCTGATAAATTTATTTCTGGATATGGTGAGTCCACGGCCCCGCCCTTTTTTTTAAGACAGTTATTTTTTAACTAACACCTCTGTGTTTTCTTCTTTTTCCATTTCCCTTCGGCTGAATGACTAAGGGTTATGGGTAAGGGAAGTGACATTTAACAGCTTTGCTGTGGTGCTCTTTGCCTCCTCCTGTTGGCCAGGAGTGATATTCCCACTAGTAATTGATGATGCCGTGGACTTACCATATCCGGAAATAAATACATTTATCAGGTAAGCATCAATTATGTTTTTTTCACTAATAACCATTTTTCAATTTTCTTGAATTTATTTTCTCCACAGAAGCAGTGTCTTAGTAAAAAGAATGCTTCGTCCCATAGATGAAGAATTTGGCCCTCCTGCCTCAAAGCAAATGAAGGAAGGACACAAAAAAGGTACTGTAGCTTTGTCAACACTTCTTTAATGTTAATATAACAAGTAGATCACTTAAACACATTTATGTTATATATTTTTGTATATCTATCTATCTACAAAATCAAATGAATCCATTAAGCAATACATTTGCATCTTAAAAAATATTTTTTAAAAGCACTGTTTTGTTTAGTCTGTTTTGTATTTTTATGTTAGTGCCAATCTTTTTCATTATGTATCCCTATCTTTGTACCCAGCGCTACAGAATTTTGTGGTGCTATACAAATAGATGAAGATGATGATAATAATAATAATAATAATAAATAAGCGCTTTCACTGATCAAGCTATCTGTTTGTAAAATGTTCAGGTTTAGAATTACATCAGTTTTCAGAGTTGAAGAACAGAGGAAATAGGCAAAACAAATAATGACATTATATATATATATATATATTTTTAAATCCTCCATGTAAATAAACATTTTATGAATAATTACATTTTATATTTATTTTTT
Source organism: Bombina bombina (assembly GCF_027579735.1). Lineage (NCBI taxonomy): Eukaryota > Metazoa > Chordata > Amphibia > Anura > Bombinatoridae > Bombina > Bombina bombina. The sequence goes on from NC_069503.1 coordinate 1,010,641,195, forward strand.
TAAATTAAAATTTAATTATAGCAAGGGGTTAAGATTAAGAAAATAACAATACAGTTTACGCCGGGGTTAGGTTCCAGAAGGAATGGTTGTAAATCAAAACCATTGTAAATTGAAACCCAGTTTATAATGTAAGTCAATGTGGAGTGAGGGAGATAGGTTCCAGGCCCCTCTCAAAATTGTCATAAGTAACACTTAATACATTATTTTTAAAGCTTTGAAATGAAGACTTTAAATGCTAAACAGCATTATAAACCTAATAAAATAATCACACAACACAGTATATATAATTAAACTAAGTTAAATGAATAAAAACATTTGCTAAACAGCATTATAAACCTAATAAAATAATCACACAACACAGATTTAACTTGCATTTCTCCAACATTGGTGTGTCCGGTCCACGGCGTCATCCTTACTTGTGGGATATTCTCTTCCCCAACAGCAAATGGCAAAGAGTCCCAGCAAAGCTGGTCACATGATCCCTCCTAGGCTCCGCCCACCCCAGTCATTCTCTTTGCCGTTGCACAGGCAACATCTCCACGGAGATGGTTAAGAGTTTTTTGGTGTTTAAATGTAGTTTTATTCTTCTATCAAGTGTTTGTTATTTTAAAATAGTGCTGGTATGTACTATTTACTCTGAAACAGAAAAGGATGAAGATTTCTGTTTGTAAGAGGAAGATGATTTTAGCAGACAGTAACTAAAATAGATTGCTGTTTCCACACAGGACTGTTGAGATGAAGTAACTTCAGTTGGGGGAAACAGTTAGCAGTCTTTTCTGCTTAAGGTATGACTAGCCATATTTCTAACAAGACCATGTAATGCTGGAAGGCTGTCATTTCCCCTCATGGGGACCGGTAAGCCATTTTCTTAGGTAAACATAAAAGAATAAAGGGCTTCAAAAAGGGCTTAAAAACTGGTAGACATTTTTCTGGGCTAAAACAATTGCTTTACTAGGCATATTATGCAGATTCTAACTAATTATTGGTATTATAATCTTGGGGAACGTTTAGAAAAACGGCAGGCACTGTGTTGGACACCTTTTTCAGATGGGGGCCTTTCTAGTTATAGACAGAGCCTCATTCTGGGACTGTATAGGGGTTAAATGTAAAAACGGCTCCGGTTCCGTTAATTTAAGGGTTAAAGCTCTGAAATTTGGTGTGCAATACTTTTAATGCTTTAAGACACTGTGGTGAAATTTTGGTGAATTTTGAACAATTCCTTCATACTTTTTCACATATTCAGTAATAAAGTGTTTTGAGTTTGAAATTTAAAGTGACAGTAACGGTTTTATTTTAAAACGTTTTTTCTGCTTTGTTGACAAGTTTAAGCCTGTTTAACATGTCTGTACCATCAGATAAGCTATGTTCTATATGTACGAAAGCCAATGTGTCTCCCCATTTAAATTTATGTGATAATTGTGCCATAGTGTCCAAACAAAGTAAGGACAGTAATGCGAATGACATTGCCCAAGATGATTCCTCAAATGAGAGGAGTAAACATGATACTACATCATCCCCTACTGTGTCTACACCAGTTATGCCCACACAGGAGGCCCCTAGTACATCTAGTGCGCCAATACTTATTACCATGCAACAATTAACGGCTGTAATGGATAACTCCATAGCAAATCTTTTATCCAAAATGCCTACTTATCAGAGAAAGCGCGATTGCTCTGTTTTAAACACTGAAGAGCAAGAGGACGCTGATGATAACTGTTCTGACATACCCTCACACCAATCTCAAGGGGCCATGAGGGAGGTTTTGTCTGATGGAGAAATTTCAGATTCAGGAAAAATTTCTCATCAAGCTGAACCTGATGTTGTGACATTTAAATTTAAATTAGAACATCTCCGCGCACTGCTTAAGGAGGTGTTATCTACTCTGGATGATTGTGACAATTTGGTCATTCCAGAGAAATTATGTAAGATGGACAAGTTCCTAGAGGTTCCGGTGCCCCCCGACGCTTTTCCTATACCCAAGCGGGTGGCGGACATAGTAAATAAAGAGTGGGAAAGGCCCGGCATACCTTTTGTCCCCCCCCCCTATATTTAAGAAATTATTTCCTATAGTCGACCCCAGAAAGGACTTATGGCAGACAGTCCCCAAGGTCGAGGGGGCGGTTTCTAAACAAACGCACTACTATTCCTATCGAAGATAGTTGTGCTTTCAAAGATCCTATGGATAAGAAATTAGAGGGTTTGCTTAAAAAGATTTTTGTACAGCAAGGTTACCTTCTACAACCAATTTCATGCATTGTTCCTGTCACTACGGCAGCGTGTTTCTGGTTCGAGGAACTAGAAAAATCGCTCAGTAAAGAATCTTCGTATGAGGAGGTTATGGACAGAGTTCAAGCACTTAAATTGGCTAACTCTTTTGTTTTAGATGCCGCTTTGCAATTAGCTAGATTAGCGGCGAAAAATTCAGGGTTTGCTGTCGTGGCGCGCAGAGTGCTTTGGCTAAAGTCTTGGTCAGCGGATGTGTCTTCCAAGACAAAATTGCTTAACATTCCTTTCAAAGGTAAAACATTATTTGGACCTGATTTGAAAGAGATTATTTCAGACATCACTGGGGGAAAGGGCCACGCCCTCCCACAGGATAGGTCTTTTAAGGCTAATAATAAGCCTAATTTTCGTCCCTTTCGCAGAAACGGACCAGTCTCTAATTCTGTATCCTCTAAGCAAGAGGGTAATACTTCACAACCCAAACCAGCCTGGAAACCAATGCAAGGCTGGAACAAGGGTAAGCAGGCCAAGAAGCCTACCACTGCTACCAAAACAGCATGAAGGGATAGCCCCCGATCCGGGACCGGATCTAGTGGGGGGCAGACTTTCTCTCTTTACTCAGGCTTGGGCAAGAGATGTTCAGGATCCTTGGGCGCTAGAAATAGTTTCTCAAGGTTATCTCCTGGAATTCAAGGAACTACCCCCAAGGGGAAGGTTCCACAGGTCTCAATTATCTTCAAACCAAATAAAGAGACAGGCATTCTTACATTGTGTAGAAGACCTGTTAAAGATGGGAGTGATACATCCAGTTCCAATAAGAGAACAAGGAATGGGATTTTATTCCAATCTGTTCATAGTTCCCAAAAAAGAGGGAACATTCAGACCAATTTTGGATCTAAAGATCCTAAACAAATTTCTCAGGGTACCATCGTTCAAAATGGAAACTATTCGAACGATCCTACCTACTATCCAGGAAAATCAATTTATGACTACCGTGGATTTAAAGGATGCGTACCTACATATTCCTATCCACAAGGAACATCATCAGTTCCTAAGGTTCGCTTTTCTGGACAAGCATTACCAGTTTGTGGCACTTCCATTTGGATTAGCCACTGCTCCAAGGATTTTCACAAAGGTACTAGGGTCCCTTCTAGCGGTTCTAAGACCAAGGGGCATTGCAGTAGTACCTTACTTGGACGACATCCTGATTCAAGCGTCGTCCCTGTCAAAAGCAAAGGCTCATACGGACATCGTCCTAGCCTTTCTCACATCTCACGGATGGAAGGTGAACAAAGAAAAAAGTTCTCTGTCCCCGTCAACAAGAGTTCCCTTCTTGGGAACAATAATAGATTCCTTAGAAATGAGGATTTTTCTGACAGAGGTCAGAAAATCAAAACTTCTAAGCTCTTGTCAAGTACTTCATTCTGTTCCTCGTCCTTCCATAGCACAGTACATGGAAGTAATAGGATTGATGGTTGCAACAATGGACATAGTTCCTTTTGCACAAATTCATCTAAGACCATTACAACTGTGCATGCTCAGACAGTGGAATGGGGATTATACAGACTTGTCTCCGACGATTCAAGTAGATCAAAAGACCAGAGATTCACTCCGTTGGTGGCTGACCCTGGACAATCTGTCACAGGGAATGAGCTTCCGCAGACCAGAGTGGGTCATTGTCACGACCGACGCCAGCCTAGTGGGCTGGGGCGCGGTCTGGGAATCCCTGAAAGCTCAGGGTCTATGGTCTCGGGAAGAGTCTCTTCTCCCGATAAACATTCTGGAACTGAGAGCGATATTCAATGCTCTCAGAGCTTGGCCTCAACTAGCAAAGGCCAAATTCATAAGGTTTCAGTCAGACAACATGACGACCGTTGCATATATCAATCATCAGGGGGGAACAAGGACTTCCCTGGCGATGAAAGAAGTGACCAAGATAATTCAATGGGCGGAGGATCACTCCTGCCACTTGTCTGCGATCCACATCCCAGGAGTGGAAAATTGGGAAGCGGATTTTCTGAGTCGTCAGACATTCCATCCGGGGGAGTGGGAACTCCATCCGGAAATCTTTGCCCAAATAACTCAATTATGGGGCATTCCAGACATGGATCTGATGGCGTCTCGTCAGAACTTCAAGGTTCCTTGCTACGGGTCCAGATCCAGGGATCCCAAGGCGACCCTAGTAGATGCACTAGTAGCACCTTGGACCTTCAACCTAGCTTATGTATTCCCACCGTTTCCTCTCATCCCCAGGCTGGTAGCCAGGATCAATCAGGAGAGGGCCTCGGTGATCTTGATAGCTCCTGCGTGGCCACGCAGGACTTGGTATGCAGACATGGTGAATATGTCATCGGCTCCACCATGGAAGCTACCTTTGAGACAGGACCTTCTTGTTCAGGGTCCATTCGAACATCCGAATCTGGTTTCCCTCCAACTGACGGCTTGGAGATTGAACGCTTGATTTTATCAAAGCGTGGGTTTTCAGATTCTGTAATAGATACTCTGATTAAGGCTAGAAAGCCTGTAACTAGAAAAATTTACCATAAAATATGGAAAAAATATATCTGTTGGTGTGAATCTAAAGGAATCCCATGGAACAAGATAAAAATTCCTAAGATTCTATCCTTTCTACAAGAAGGTTTGGAGAAAGGATTATCTGCAAGTTCTCTGAAGGGACAGATCTCTGCTTTATCTGTTTTACTTCACAAAAGACTGGCAGCTGTGCCAGATGTTCAAGCATTTGTTCAGGCTCTGGTTAGGATCAAGCCTGTTTACAGACCTTTGACTCCTCCCTGGAGTCTAAATCTAGTTCTTTCAGTTCTTCAAGAGGTTCCGTTTGAACCCTTACATTCCGTAGATATTAAGTTATTATCTTGGAAAGTTTTGTTTTTGGTTGTTTCTTCTGCTAGAAGAGTTTCAGAGTTATCTGCTCTGCAGTGTTCTCCGCCCTATCTGGTGTTCCATGCAGATAAGGTGGTTTTGCGTACTAAGCCTGGTTTTCTTCCGAAAGTTGTTTCCAACAAAATATTAACCAGGAGATAGTTGTACCTTCTTTGTGTCCGAATCCAGTTTCAAAGAAGGAACGTTTGTTATACAATTTGGACGTAGTCCGTGCTCTAAAATTCTATTTAGAGGCTACTAAAGATTTCAGACAAACATCTTCCTTGTTTGTTGTTTATTCTGGTAAAAGGAGAGGTCAAAAAGCGACTTCTACCTCTCTTTCCTTTTGGCTTAAAAGCATTATCCGATTGGCTTATGAGACTGCCGGACGGCAGCCTCCTGAAAGAATCACAGCTCACTCCACTAGGGCTTTGGCTTCCACATGGGCCTTCAAGAACGAGGCTTCTGTTGACCAGATATGTAAGGCAGCGACTTGGTCTTCACTGCACACTTTTGCCAAATTTTACAAATTTAATACTTTTGCTTCTTCGGAGGCTATTTTTGGGAGAAAGGTTTTGCAAGCCGTGGTGCCTTCCATTTAGGTGACCTGATTTGCTCCCTCCCTTCATCCGTGTCCTAAAGCTTTGGTATTGGTTCCCACAAGTAAGGATGACGCCGTGGACTGGACACACCAATTTTGGAGAAAACAGAATTTATGCTTACCTGATAAATTACTTTCTCCAACGGTGTGTCCGGTCCACGGCCCGCCCTGGTTTTTTAATCAGGTCTGATGAATTATTTTCTCTAACTACAGTCACCACGGTATCATATGGTTTCTCCTATATATATTTCCTCCTGTCCGTCGGTCGAATGACTGGGGTGGGCGGAGCCTAGGAGGGATCATGTGACCAGCTTTGCTGGGACTCTTTGCCATTTCCTGTTGGGGAAGAGAATATCCCACAAGTAAGGATGACGCCGTGGACCGGACACACCGTTGGAGAAAGTAATTTATCAGGTAAGCATAAATTCTGTTTTTTCTGCAAATAGTTCTTTCTATGCATTCCAATCTGGACTGATTTATAGACATGAAGATCTTTTTCCTTTGAAATCGGCTCTATAGCTCAGGTCTGGTTAAACTGATTAATTTCAGCTTGCTTGGCTTTGCTGCAACACAAGCGGACAGCTCCACCTACTGGCTATTTTAATAAATGCACTGCTTCTCAATGCTTTTCAATAGCAGTCACATGACTGGAAAAAAAGGTTGTTATTCTGAAACGGTGTAAATTGAACCGTTGTAAAATGAGGGCCACCTGTATATAAATCGTTATAAGGTTGTGTGAATTTGGGAAAGTTTACAACTGACGGTTAATGGTAACATGAAATGAAGACATTAAGCTAAGAGGCCTCTTTAGATGGGCGTGCTGTCCTTTTACCTTTGATAATAAATATTTTAAGTAGGCCTGTCTGAAAGAGAATTCTATTTTTTAGAAGCAGCCTGGGTAAAAGTCTGTAAATAGGGGGTAGACAATTCACAGATTATTAGTAGTGATGTGCAAGGCCAGCTCAAGACATTGTGCTGCCTGAGTCCAAGAATGAAATGATGCCCCTCTCCATAATAGTAAAATTACTGATTAGCATATGGACCGCCCCCTTACTAAGCCAATTCGCATACAACCAAAGCTTATATTATAGCACAATAAGGGCTAGATTAAGGGGCATATTTATGCCCTGTGTTTCCGGCGAGCCTTCAAGAGTTATGAAGCAGCGGTCTAAAGACCGCTGCTCCATAACCTGTCCGCCTGCTCTGAGGCGGCAGACAGACATCGCCAGAAATCAACCCGATCGAATACAAATGGGTTGATTGACACCCCCTGCTAGTGGCCAATTGGCTGTGAATCTGAAGGGGGTGGCATTGCACCAGCAGTTCACAAGAACTGCTGGTGCAATGATAAATGCTGAGAGCATATGCTGTCTGCATTTATCAATGTACAGCGGAAATGATCCACAATATTGGATAGACTGAAGCTTTTTGAACGTGTGGGGTAGTGCGCATATTACAAATTATAAAGTATAACGTTTGGCACAAGCGAAACCCAACGCGCGCTAACCAAATATCGTGACCATGTTAGCTGATTCTCCCCTTTGAAGTCAGTGGAGAGCACAGAAAATAAAACCTAACACCTATCACTCGTGCGCTGACCCGACAGGATTTATGAATATTTTACATTCCAATGTTCTTCACATACAGAACAATGCAATTATTATTGTTTATATATATATATATATATACCTATACCTATACATATGGTATGGAGCTTGAAGCCCTGTGTTTCTGGCAAGCCTTCAGGCTCGTCAGAAACACCAGTTATGAAGCAGTGGTCTAAAGACCGCTGCTCCATAACCTGTCGGCCTGCTCTGAGGAGTCAGACAGAGATCGCCGCAATTAAACCCGATCGAATTTGATTTGGTTGATTGACACCCCCCTGATAGTGGCCGATTGGCCGCAAATCTGCAGGGGGCGGCGTTACACCAGCAGTTCACAAGAGCTGACGGTGCAATGCTGAATGCGAAGAACATTTATCACTTGCACCCAAACTATAGCGCTCCACTCATGATCTAGCCCTTAGTGGGAATGAAGTTAGGGAAGTGATGTGCTTGTCCCACCTTGAATGTTGCCCCTGACTGGCTCTGTGTCTTTGTTCATAATACGGCCATGATTAGTCTGGATCCTTAAGTGCGTGACCCATGAAGTGCTGCCCACTGTCCAGGATGCGATCATATTGCTGTGACCCTGCACCTTCCTTCAAAAAAGGAGACGGAGGACAGAAGCGGCCTGGGTCAGGCAGTAACTGACTCAGTCATTGAAGTGCCGGCCCCCTGTCAAGTGCTGCCTGGGGATGCATGCAAAGAACATAAGTAAATGGCATTAAATACTGGTTGGGGCAACTGTTACATTTGTTTTTCTTGTTCTATGTAAAAAAACCTATGGAGTTGGAAAACTTACTATCTGTTATAAGAATAGAGTAGATAACTTATCATCTATGTTATAAAAATGGAGTAGAAAAACTATCCTCTATGTTATAAGAATGGAGTTTATTTATCAGCTGTTAATACAATAACGTTTACAAGGTAATGTGTGACCAAGAATTTTTTTTTTTCAGTTTCTGCATTGAATCAAATCACATCTAATAGGTCCTATCTCAGTTTATTTTATGCGCCATGGAGGTTACATGTAAAAGAGAATGTAAAAGTGTACAAAAAAATGAAAAGTAAATTGATAGAATGAAAACTGGTAACAAGATGTAGCACAGTATAATAGGAATACAACGGAAATTGTAAATATGACAGGTAGGCTGCTTTGTGGCGCAGGAAATCCAAGTTGATTTTTCACTTTATGGACCACAGTCTAAATCAATGTAATGGAAACATCTCTTTTGATTAGTCTTAGTATTTTGAAGGGTGAGAAATTCCACTTTAATGAGACAAGAAAGCTAAGAGGAAAATATTTCACAGAAGGAGTTTGCATTGCTGGACTGATAGCTTTTGTGTTATGTGCTGATTTACCATATTACAATAAGAACTGCTTAAAGGGACATGATACCCAGTTATTTTCATTTGTGATTCAGAGAAAGCAGGCCATTTTAAACAGCTTTACAATTTATTTCTATCATCTAATTTGTTTAGTTCTTTTAATATCCTTTGTTGAAAAGCATATCTAGATAGGTTCTGGAGCTGCTGATTGGTGGCTGCACATGTATGCCTCATGTGCCCTGTTTCTTCAATAAAAGATACTAAGTGAAAGAAGCAAAATTGATAATAGAAGTAAATTGGAAAGTTGTTTAAAATCGTATCTAAACAATCTATCTCCTACTGACAAGTTCTAAAAGAATGAAACAGGCTGTCTAGTGAGTGGTTTCTGTGTTGCTGCAATAGTCCTGTTAAGGGACCCCTGTGTTTAAACAGTATTTGAAGCAAAAAAACTGATATTTTGCATATCTAAATTGCATATCTTACCCAGAATCCTCCTGTGCATTGGTAACAATGTATGTGGAGTTTTACTAGGGAATCGCAAGCGGGGAACTTGCCTAGATGTGCTAATTTTCTATGCAAACATTTGTAATGATTAACTTTTGAGACATGGAGGATTTTAATCTCAGAATTTTATCTCCACCATAATTTTAATGAATTTTGATTCTATCTAAACAATGAAAGAGAGAATAATGGGTTTCATGTCCCTTTAAACCATTGGAATAAGGTTATCCTAAATATATGTACGTGCCTTGGATATTTAAGGATAGAAAAGGGCATGTTTAGTGTATGTCAGTAAGACTGTTCGTGATCATCCCCATTGTTGTCTAGCAGAGGATTATCAGGGCAAAATATTACTATTTATATGATTTTTTTATGTACTTGAAAGGTAAGTGCATGCGATATCCAGTGATGTATTTCCTGAGGTTCTACTATATAAAAGGGCAAAAGACTAAAGTAAAATAATAATATAAATACTAATAAAAATAATATCTATTATATATTCATGTTATATATTTATATTATCCCAATATCTATTATTTATATAGCACTTTATAAAAATGAAAGCTCCTTAATGCACAAGCCCCACCAGCTGATAAATAATAGCTGTTTTGATTACCCAACCTTAAAATACTAAAATTATTCATCTCATTTGTAATTAAAACATTTCAGTATTATATACAATACAAGCTAATACAGAGTGTGCTGTGTGGTCTCCTCCTCCCCTTTTCTACCCATCACATCTTCTGCACCCTCTCTTCCCCCTCCTCCTATTTACCCTACTCGCTGACGACCCTGCATCATCTTCCTCTTATTCTCTCTTGTTCTTTGTGAATATTGGTGCACTGTAACTCAAATGCTACAAGGACTCATCCTGATGCCTCTATGCCTTTACCCACTAGGAGGCATTCATTGGATACAAAGATTCAAAGACTTTTATTAGCATAAGTGTAGCAATTAATATTTAAAGTGAATGTATTTGTTAAAAAAAAATGATAACCCAAAATAATGGACTAGCAAGTAATATTGTATAGAAACTGTTACTCCTTGATTTTATTTCAAAATGTAACCTTATTATATTCACCACTGTCAATTCAACTTGCTTACGTTGTAGGTTTCATTTACCTAAATAAATAAAAAAGCATGCAAGTATTGCCCAGAAAACCAATTGAGCTATCTGCTTGATTACCACCCATTTGTAACACTTTTTTTTTAAACCAGCTTTATGTAAACCAGCACTATACATGTATGTGTATATATATATATCTGATACCGATTGTGATGCAGAATATGATAACAAAATGCACACCAGTTTTTTTCTCAAATTAAGGCCTAGATTTAGAGTTGGGCGGTAGCCGTGAAAACCAGCGTTAGAGGCTCCTAACGCTGGTTTTAGGCTACCTCCGGTATTTGGGGTCATTAAAAAAAGGGTCTAACGCTCACTTTTCAGCCGCGACTTTTCCATACCGCAGATCCCCTTACGTAAATTGCGTATCCTATCTTTTCAATGGGATTTTTCTAACTCCGGTATTTAGAGTCGTGTCTGAAGTGAGCGTTAGACATCCAACGACAAAACTCCAGCCGCAGGAAAAAAGTCAGTAGTTAAGAGCTTTCTGGGCTAACGCCGGTTCATAAAGCTCTTAACTACTGTACTCTTAAGTACACTAACACCCATAAACTACCTATGTACCCCTAAACCGAGGTCCCCCCACATCGCCGCCACTCGATTAAATTTTTTTAACCCCTAATCTGCCGACCGCCACCTACGTTATACTTATGTACCCCTAATCTGCTGCCCCTAACACCGCCGACCCCTATATTATATTTATTAACCCCTAACCTGCCCCCCACAACGTCGCAGCCAGCTACCTACAATAATTAACCCCTAATCTGCCGACCGCAAAGCGCCGCCACCTACGTTATACTTATGTACCCCTAATCTGCTGCCCCTAACACCGCCGACCCCTATATTATATTTATTAACCCCTAATCTGCTCCCCTCAACGTCGCCTCCACCTGCCTACACTTATTAACCCCTAATCTGCCGAGCGGACCGCACCGCTATTATTATAAAGTTATTAACCCCTAATCCGCCTCACTAACCCTATAATAAATAGTATTAACCCCTAATCTGCCCTCCCTAACATCGCCGACACCTAACTTCAATTATTAACCCCTAATCTGCCGACTGGAGCTCACCGCTATTCTAATAAATGTATTAACCCCTAAAGCTAAGTCTAACCCTAACACTAACACCCCCCTAAATTAAATATAATTTTAATCTAACGAAATTAATTAACTCTTATTAAACAAATTATTCCTATTTAAAGCTAAATACTTACCTGTAAAATAAATCCTAATATAGCTACAATATAAATTATAATTATATTATAGCTATTTTAGGATTAATATTTATTTTACAGGTAACTTTGTATTTATTTTAACCAGGTACAATAGCTATTAAATAGTTAAGAACTATTTAATAGCTAAAATAGTTAAAATAATTACAAAATTACCTGTAAAATAAATCCTAACCTAAGTTACAATTAAACCTAACACTACACTATCAATAAATTAATTAAATAAAATACCTATAATTATCTACAATTAAACCTAACACTACACTATCAATAAATAAATTAAATACAATACCTACAAATAACTACAATGAAATAAACTATCTAAAGTACAAAAAATAAAAAAGAACTAAGTTACAAAAAATAAAAAAATATTTACAAACATAAGAAAAATATTAAAACAATTTTAAACTAATTACACCTACTCTAAGCCCCCTAATAAAATAACAAAGCCCCCCAAAATAAAAAAATGCCCTACCCTATTCTAAATTACTAAATTTCAAAGCTCTTTTACCTTACCAGCCCTGAACAGGGCCCTTTGCGGGGCATGCCCCAAGAAGTTCAGCTCTTTTGCCTGGATCAGCCAATCGGATTGAACTTGATTCTGATTGGCTGATGGAATCAGCCAATCAGAATATTCCTACCTTAATTCCGATTGGCTGATAGAATCCTATCAGCCAATTGGAATTCGAGGGACGCCATCTTGGATGACGTCATTTAAAGGAACCGTCATTCGTCGTTCAGTCGTCGGCCAGGATGGATGTTCCGCGTCGGAGGTCTTCAGGATCCTGCCGCTCCGCTCCGGATGGATGACCATAGAAGATCCCGCTTGGATGAAGACTTCAATCGGATGGAAGACCTCTTCTGCCCCGCTTGGATGAAGACTTCAGCCGGATCATGGACCTCTTCAGCCCCCCGCTTGGGCTTGGATCAGGACATCGGAGGAGCTCTTCTGGATCGATCGGTGAACCTGGTATGGTGAAGATAAGGTAGGAAGATCTTCAGGGGCTTAGTGTTAGGTTTATTTAAGGGGGGGTTTGGGTTAGATTAGAGGTATGTGGGTGGTGGGTTGTAATGTTGGGGGGGGGTATTGTATGTTTTTTTTTTACAGGCAAAAGAGCTGAACTTCTTGGGGCATGCCCCGCAAAGGGCCCTGTTCAGGGCTGGTAAGGTAAAAGAGCTTTGAACTTTAGTAATTTAGAATAGGGTAGGGCATTTTTTTATTTTGTGGGGCTTTGTTATTTTATTAGGGGGCTTAGAGTAGGTGTAATTAGTTTAAAATTGTTGTAATATTTTTCTTATGTTTGTAAATATTTTTTTATTTTTTGTAACTTAGTTCTTTTTTATTTTTTGTACTTTAGATAGTTTATTTCATTGTAGTTATTTGTAGGTATTGTATTTAATTTATTTATTGATAGTGTAGTGTTAGGTTTAATTGTAGATAATTATAGGTATTTTATTTAATTAATTTATTGATAGTGTAGTGTTAGGTTTAATTGTAACTTAGGTTAGGATTTATTTTACAGGTAATTTTGTAATTATTTTAACTATTTTAGCTATTAAATATTTCTTAACTATTTAATAGCTATTGTACCTGGTTAAAATAAATACAAAGTTACCTGTAAAATAAATATTAATCCTAAAATAGCTATAATATAATTATAATTTATATTGTAGCTATATTAGGATTTATTTTACAGGTAAGTATTTAGCTTTAAATAGGAATAATTTATTTAATAAGAGTTAATTAATTTCGTTAGATTAAAATTATATTTAATTTAGGGGGGTGTTAGTGTTAGGGTTAGACTTAGCTTTAGGGGTTAATACATTTATTAGAATAGCGGTGAGCTCCAGTCGGCAGATTAGGGGTTAATAATTGAAGTTAGGTGTCGGCGATGTTAGGGAGGGCAGATTAGGGGTTAATACTATTTATTATAGGGTTAGTGAGGCGGATTAGGGGTTAATAACTTTATTATAGTAGCGCTCAGGTCCGGTCGGCAGATTAGGGGTTAATAAGTGTAGGCAGGTGGAGGCGACGTTGAGGGGGGCAGATTAGGGGTTAATAAATATAATATAGGAGTCGGCGATGTTAGGGCAGCAGATTAGGGGTACATAGGGATCATGTAAGTAGCGGCGGTTTACGGAGCGGCAGATTAGGGGTTAATAATAATAAGCAGGGGTCAGCGATAGCGGGGGCGGCAGATTAGGGGTTAATAAGTGTAAGGTTAGGGGTGTTTAGACTCGGGGTACATGTTAGAGTGTTAGGTGCAGACGTAGGAAGTGTTTCCGCATAGCAAACAATGGGGCTGCGTTAGGAGCTGAACGCGGCTTTTTTGCAGGTGTTAGGTTTTTTTTCAGCTCAAACAGCACCATTGTTTCCTATGGGGGAATCGTGCACGAGCACTTTTTTTAGGCTGGCCGCTTGCGTAAGCAACTATGGTATAGAGAGTTGAAGCTGCGTTAAATATGCTCTAGGCTCCTTTTTTGGAACCTAACGCAGCCTTTATGTGGACTCTCAATACCAGAGTTATTTTTATGGTGCGGCCAGAAAAAAGCCGGCGTTAGATTTTCGGGTCGTTACCGACAAAACTCTAAATCTAGCCGTAAGTGAAGTAGTAGTAAGAGGGATGTCAAACCTAGTGCCATACACATGTAGCACTTTTAAAATTAAAATAAAAAAACAGAAACAAACATTTCAACAATTAAACTTTGCAGCAGTTAAACACATAAGAAAAGAAAGAAATCTAAATTTAACAAAACAGAGCATTTGATTATTTTATTTTAGACTGTAATGTCCCTTTAGTAACTTTGTACATTACTTGAAATTCCTAAATAATCAGCATTTGAATTGAAATGTATATGTGTGTGTGTGTGTGAATAATATATCTATCTATCTATCTATCTATCTATCTATCTATCTATCTATCTATCTATCTATCTATCTATCTATCTATCTATATAATCATTGGCTCAAAAGATTTGTTCAGCTAGCACCCAGTAGTGTATTGCAGCTTTAAGCCCACCCTTCAACAAAGGACAAAGTCAATGTAATCATAAAAATAAACTGGAAAGCTGTTTAAAGCTGCATGCTCTATCTGAATTATGAAAGTTTACTTCTGACTTTACATCCATTTAAATGTAACTCTTTTTTCACTACCAGTTTCAGAACAGGTTTGCAACAGTTCTCTTACACGCAACATTATTATAAGAAGCTTTCATAATTTGTCTTTTGCCATTTTCTACAGAAGTGATTTACTAATACGTTTTACTGATTTTGTTCCATTCCTCTTTACTTGGTATTTTCCAGTTCTTCTTTATGTGAGAAAAGAAACTGATGAAGTATTTGATGCATTGATGTTAAAATATCCAACAGTGAAAGGACTATTGGAGGCTGTGAGTATATGATCTACCTGATTGATTTCATTCTCTTTAGATACTGCTTGTGCAATTCTAGACAAAGGTGCATTCACGTTTTTAAACTTCTGTTTTTAAACAATGTAACGTATCACAGCAACTTCACTTACCCTCTGACATAATGCATATAGAGGTACAGCATATCCTGTGGGTTTTTGTAACTTCTGTAATTGAAAACTAATGAGTATGTTTTCTTAAAGGTACATTAAACCCAAATCCATTCTTTATAGTTCAGATAGAGCATATGATTTTATACAACTGTCCAATTTATTTCTAGGCTTTTCTTCAGTCTCTTGGTATCCTTTATTGAAGATGTACTGGTGGAACAAATTAATTTCATGTAACTGTATATGCTACATTCATTTATAAATTGTGTTATAAACACACATGCTTCAATCACAGATAACTCATTTCTGATCAGAGATGCTAAGAGACACACAAAAACCCTTGGAGGGCCCAATGTGGCCCTTTGATCTGTAGTTTGGTGGCCCTGAAATGCATCAATCACTAAAGTGATTTATTACTTTAAAAACATATCTATTGCAACATAATTTTCTGAGTATAATTTATCACTGGCTGAAGTCTGTCAATCATTTTCCTCCTCTCTCCATTTTTGGCTTCAACTAGTGCTGCCAAACCCCCATTATTTGGCCAAACGTTTTAACAGTCTCCCAGCCTTCCTTATTTATTTGCTCTTAGAACATTTCTCTACCTTATTTTTTACTACATGTAAAATCTTCATTTCAAACATTTATTATTGTACTCTTGTACTCTGATTGGGGTGTATTTGACCATTTAATCACTTTACTCTCACTGCGCCTTTAGGGATTTGCAGAAAGTTGTTGAATGAAGATGATTTTTATGAAGAATTTGCTGTTCCAAACTGTATCAAATTGTAAAATAAAGTGTGTTTTTAGTAACTACTGTTAAATTGATCAATTTCCTATTTTAAATAGGTTGATTCCTTAGTCTTCACATGTCTGTGCTTGCACCTGACTTCTAATCATCTAGGAGTTGCCAAAGCTTTTCATTAACTGCAAAAATAATATTTTACCCAGCAACCTACATGATGAGATAAAGGTGTTTCTTAATTTAGATGCTCTTTAGAGTGTCCTATTAATTTAATTCTGTGAATAATAGGAATTGATTCACTTTGATACAATTCTTCTTATTATATATCTGCTGTGTAGAGAACGTCCTATTGGTATTTTTTGCCGTCCTGGGTGAGATAACTATTCATTGCAGTAAGCTGTAAGAAATAGGATATTTGTAAGCAATTTGTAACTTTATCTGGTTTCCAATTTCAATCAGGTTTTTCGTAAAGTTGTTTGCAATCTCTTTAATTTAACCTACAACTTCTATGTCTCATAAGGTTAAAAACATCTCAGATATTAAGGATTAGTCTGTTACCAATTTGCTGATCAAACTTGTTAACTTGACAAGAATAATTAATGTTACTAGGTTATGACTCAAAAACAAATTAGTATTTGCTAAATCTACAGTACGTCCATAAGGAAATATCTTGAACATTTTGAGTTGATTTTATGGTTCTCTCTGAGGAATTACCTCCAATAATATAAATTTCTGTACAAATTCCTGTGCACCATAAAATATATGTTTAATTGATTATACATAATTTAAATGTATGTGATTTATAAATTCACTAGAGCTGTATAGACTGATCATTTTACAAATACTGTGTTTATTAGTTGTTTCACAGGTAGGTGGCAGCACAATTCTAAGAAATATATCTAAAAAAAATGTTCTGCAACATTGTGCAAAGATAAGGCTTACAAGTAGATAAATATAAAAGGCAGCACACAATATATTTATACGTTTATAAGTGCATGGGTAACATGCATAATCACAACAGCTGTATGTCTCTTATCAGACCAAGGCAGGTTCTGTCCTTGAAGTTGAAAGCTGGAATCTTTCTTCAAACCACATATAGAAATACAAACGTGTTTGTGGGTAGGGGGGGGGTTGGGGGGTTGAGCTATAAACATTCTGTTTACAGTGTAATGTACTGAAAATAAGCACTTGTTAAAACATTTCTGCAACATCTAACCACCTGCTTTGTCCATTTACAAGTAATTATCAGGAAACCTTGACTATAATAAAAGCACAGAGGAACTTTTTTTTATACTAAGGGGTAAATTTACTATCCCTGCAGGTGGGCAGGTTTGCAAATAGTGAACTTGTCCACCTGCAATCAACACTTTGTTTCATTGTAGGGTGAAATTTAACATCGCACAAGAGAATTCTTGTGCGATGCCACACCCTGTTCAGGCACAACCAATTGTCAATCACCCCAAAATGAGCGAGTGTTGGGGTGATTGATTATTTTGGCCACTTCTAAGGTGGTGGAGGGGAAAAAAAAGAAGCAGTTTTTGCTTCTTAAATATGTGGCAGCAGGCTCACTTATGCGAACCTGCTCCACATAGGTGAAAAAGCTTTGATAAATCTAGTCCTATATCTGAGAGGTAACTGTATGCCTACATGATAGCTATTTGATTAGGATACTGAATCCTGTCATATTTTATTACATAAGCAAACAAGAACAACATCACCTATATAAATCTATTTAAATTTGCCATATGCAAGCTTACACCTCTGTGCCATTCCAATGTATTAGATGCCATATAAATTAGAAAGTGTGATTTTCTTATGCTCTGTAAACATACAATGGCCTAGTCTCTTCATGGGGATTTCTGCACACCTACATGGAAGCAAAATATATACATGACCAATGTGAAAAGAAAATATGGCAGCTAATGTATTACTCTCACATCTTTGAATGCCTGTTTTTCAGTTTGCATATAACTTCATCACAAGTGTAATTAACAATTTTATATCATTTTATTGTATGTTTTCAATGGATTTAAAATGTATTGATGGAGTTTATGCAGTGCAAAGCCAGTTTCACACAATAGCCCCCATTTATCAAATAGCAGGCAATGCTACCACATTTCAAATTGCAAATGCAAGTGGCTGTGCTGTCCCCTGATCTTGCCAAAACAATTGCACAAAAGTAGAATTTGTATTTTGCAAATAATTCATTCTGAATATTGTAAACACTATTATTTATAACTAAGTTCAATAATTTAATTGTATGTACTACAGGCTGAATCATTAAAAGTGTTATTTTGACTTCTATGTTGATTTAAGAAATTCCGTCTTATACCATTATATGAGATCTGCAAATAATAAAGAGAAATAAAATTTACATTACAGTAAATTTTTATCAGATCCTGGTGGACAAAGTATGTTTGTTATTATGTTTTTGATGATCTGTTTATGTACAAATTAGGATGAACTTTAATGCTATTGGTGATTACAAAATATAAAGGCTTACTATACAGAGAACTATGATACAGAATTGTTGTAATAATCTATAGTGAGAATTGACTGAAAAAAATCACAACTGTGTTGAACCCCTTTCCGAAATGATTTGGACAGAACATACAATTTTAAATGATGTTCCAATTGACTTATTTTATTACATTTGTTTAATTCTCTTGTTATCCAGTGCTGAAGGAACAGCATTGCACTACTGGCAGCTAGCTGAACCCATCTAGTTAGCCAATCGCAAGAGACAAATGTATGCAGGCACCAATCAGCAAACAGCTCCCATTACTGTATGATATATGCATATTTTCTTTCATGTAATTAGCAAGAGTCCATGAGCTAGTGACGTATGGGATATACATTCCTACCAGGAGGGGCAAAGTTCCCAAACCTTAAAATGCCTATAAATACACCCCTCACCACACCCACAAATCAGTTTTACAAACTTTGCCTCCTATGGAGGTGGTGAAGTAAGTTTGTGCTAGATTCTACGTTGATATGCGCTCCGCAGCAGGTTGGAGCCCGGTTTTCCTCTCAGCGTGCAGTGAATGTCAGAGGGATGTGAGGAGAGTATTGCCTATTTGAATGCAATGATCTCCTTCTACGGGGTCTATTTCATAGGTTCTCTGTTATCGGTCGTAGAGATTAATCTCTTACCTCCCTTTTCAGATCGACGATATACTCATATATATTCCATTACCTCTGCTGATTTTCGTTTCAGTACTGGTTTGGCTTTCTACAACATGTAGATGAGTGTCCTGGGGTAAGTAAGTAAGCTTATTTTCTGTGACACTCTAAGCTATGGTTAGGCACTTTTTTATAAAGTTCTAAATATATGTATTCAAACATTTATTTGCCTTGACTCAGGATGTTCAACATTCCTTATTTTCAGACAGTCAGTTTCATATTTGGGATAATGCATTTGAATCAATCATTTTTTCTTACCTTAAAAAATTTGACTTTTTCCCTGTGGGCTGTTAGGCTCGCGGGGGCTGAAAATGCTTCATTTTATTGCGTCATTCTTGGCGTGGACTTTTTTGGCGCAAAATTATTTAATTTTTTTTGTTTCCGGTGTCATACGTGTCGCCGGAAGTTGCGTCATTTTTTGACGTTTTTTTGCGTCAAAAGTGTCGGCGTTCCGGATGTGGCGTCATTTTTGGCGCCAAAAGCATTTAGGCGCCAAATAATGTGGGCGTCTTATTTGGCGCTAAAAAATATGGGCGTCATTTTTGTCTCCACATTATTTCAGTCTCATTATTTATTGCTGGCATTTTTTTCCCATTCCTGAAACTGTCATTTAAGGAATTTGATCAATTTTGCTTTATATGTTGTTTTTTCTATTACATATTGCAAGATGTTCCACGTTGCAACTGAGTCAGAAGATACTTCAGGAAAATCGCTGCCCGGTGCTGGAGCTACCAAGCTAAGTGTATCTGCTATAAACTTTTGGTATCTGTTTCTCCAGCTGTTGTTTGTATTGCATGTCATGACAAACTTATTAATGCAGATAAAATTTCCTTTAGTACTGTTACATTACCTGTTGCTGTTCCGTCAACATCTAATTTTCAGAGTGTTCCTGATAACATAAGAGATTTTATTTTTAAATCCATTAAGAAGGCTATGTCTGTTATTTTTCCTTCTAGTATACATAAAAGTCTTTTAAAACTTCTCTTTTTTCAGATGAATTTTTAAATGAACGTCATCATTCTGATACTGATAATGGTTCTTCTGGTTCAGAGGTTTCTGTCTCAGAGGTT
Organism: Bombina bombina; assembly: GCF_027579735.1. Lineage (NCBI taxonomy): Eukaryota > Metazoa > Chordata > Amphibia > Anura > Bombinatoridae > Bombina > Bombina bombina. Next base: position 1,010,661,203 of record NC_069503.1, read on the forward strand.
GATGCTGATAAATCTTTGTATTTGTTCAAGATGGAATTTATTCGTTCTTTACTTAAAGAAGTATTAATTGCATTAGAAATAGAGGATTCTGGTCCTCTTGATACTAAATCTAAACGTTTAAATAAGGTTTTTAAATCTCCTGTAGTTATTCCAGAAGTGTTTTCTCTCCCTGATGCTATTTCTGAAGTAATTTCCAGGGAATGGAATAATTTGGGTAATTCATTTACTCCTTCTAAAACGTTTTAAGCAATTATATCCTGTGCCATCTGACAGATTAGAGTTTTTTGGGACAAAATCCCTAAGGTTAATGGGGCTGTCTCTACTCCTGCTATATTTTTAGCGGATGTTGCTGCAGCTTCAACTTTTTGGTTAGAAGCTTTAGCGCAACAAGTAACAGATCATAATTTTATAGCATTATTATTATTCTATAACATGCTAATAATTTTATTTGTGATACCATCTTTTGATATCATTAGAGTTGATGTCAGGTATATGTCTCTAGCTATTTTAGCTAGAAGAGCTTTATGGCTTAAAACTTGGAATGCTGATATGTCTTCTAAGTCAACTTTGCTTTCCCTTTCTTTCCAGGGTAATACATTATTCGGTTTTCAGTTGGATTCTATTATCTCAACTGTTACTGGAGGGAAGGGAACTTTTTTACCAAAGGATAAAAAATCTAAGGTAAATTTAGGTCTAATAATCGTTTTCGTTCCTTTCCTCACAACAAGGAACAAAAGCCTGATCCTTCATCCTCAGGAGCGGTATCAGTTTGGAAACCATTTCCAGTTTGGAATATATCCAAGCCTTATAGAAACCTAAAGCCAGCTCCTAAGTACCCATGAAGGTGCGGCCCTCATTCCAGCTCAGCTGGTATGGGGCAGATTACGTTTTCTTCAAAGAAATTTGGATCAATTCCGTTCACAATCTCTGGTTTCAGAACATTGTTTCAGAAAGGTACAGAATTGGCTTCAAGTTAAGGCCTTTCCCGTGTCCCAGTAAACCCAGCAAAGGCTCAGCATTTCTGAAATGTGTTTCAGATCTAGAGTTGGCTGGAGTAATTATGCCAGTTCCAGTTCTGGAACAGGGGCTGGGGTTTTATTCTATCTCTTCATTGTACCAAAGAAGGTCAATTCCTTCAGACCAGTTCCGGATCTATCAATATTGAATCGTTATGTAAGGATACCAACATTCAAGATGGTAACTGTAGGACTATCCTGCCTTTTGTTTAGCAAGGGCATTATATGTCTACAATAGATTTACAGGATGCATATCTGCATATTCCGATTCATCCAGATCACTTTTAGTTTCTGAGATTCTCTTTTTAGACAAGCATTACCAGTTTTGTGGCTCTACCGTTTGGCCTAGCATCAGCTCCAAGAATTTTTTCAAAGGTTCTCTGTGCCCTTCTGTCTGTAATCAGAGAACAGGGTTTTGGTATTTCCTTATTTGGACGATATCTTGGTACTTGCTCAGTCTTCACATTTTCGCAGAATCTCATACGAATCGACTTGTGTTGTTTCTTCAAGATCTTGGTTGGAGGATCAATTTACCAAAAAGTTCATTGATTCCTCAGACAAGGGTAACCTTTTTAGGTTTCCAGATAGATTCAGTGTCTATGACTCTGTCCTTGTCAGACAAGAGAAGTTTAACATTGATATCAGCTTGTCAAAACCTTCAGTCACAATCATTCCCTTTGGTAGCCTTATGCATGGAAATTTTAGGTCTTAGGACTGCCGCATCGGATGCGATCTCCTTTGCTCGTTTTCACATGCGACCTCTTCAGCTCTGTATGCTGAACCAATGGTGCAGGGATTACACAAAGATATCTCAATTAATATCTTTAAACCGATTATACGACACTCTCTGACGTGGTGGACAGATCACCATCGTTTAGTTCAGGGGGCTTCTTTGTTCTTCCGACCTGGACTATAATCTCAACAGATGCAAGTCTTACAGGTTGGGGAGCTGTGTGGGGGTCTCTGACGGCACAAGGGGTTTGGGAATCTCAGGAGGTGAGATTACCGATCAATATTTTGGAACTCCGTGCAATTTTCAGAGCTCTTCAGTCTTGGCCTCTTCTGAAGAGAGAGTTGTTCATTTGTTTTCAGATAGACAATGTCACAACTGTGGCATACATCAATCATCAAGGAGGGACTCACAGTCCTCTGGCTATGAAAGAAGTATCTCGAATTTTGGTTTGGCCAGAATCCAGCTCCTGTCTAACCTCTGCGGTTCATATCCCAGGTATAGACAATTGGGAAGCGGATTATCTCAGTCGCCAAACGTTGCATCCGGGCGAATGGTCTCTTCACCCAGAGGTATTTCTTCAGATTGTTCAAATGTGGATACTCCCAGAAATAGATCTGATGGCGTCTCATCTAAACAAGAAACTTCCCTGGTATCTGTCCAGATCCCGGGATCCTCGGGCGGAGGCAGTGGATGCATTATCACTTCCTTGGAAGTATCATCCTGCCTATATCTTTCCGCCTCTAGTTCTTCTTCCAAGAGTATTCTCCAAGATTCTAAAGGAATGCTCGTTTGTCCTGCTGGTAGCTCCAGCATGGCCTCACAGGTTTTGGTATGCGGATCTTGTCCGGATGGCCTCTTGCCAGCTGTGGACTCTTCCGTTAAGACCAGACTTTCTGTCGCAAGGTCCTTTCTTCCATCAGGATCTCAAAACCTTAAATTTTAAGGTATGAAGTTTGAACGCTTGATTCTTGGTCAAAGAGGTTTCTCTGACTCTGTGATTGATACTATGTGACAGGCTCGTAAATCTGTATCTAGAGAGATATATTATAGAGTCTGGAAGACTTATATTTCTTAGTGTCTTTCTCATCATTTTTCTTGGCATTTTTTTTTTTTTGAATACCGAGAATTTTAGTTTTTTCAGGATGGTTTAGATAAAGGTTTGTCCGCAAGTTCCTTGTATGGACAAATCTCTGCTCTTTCTGTTCTTTTTCACAGAAAGATTGCTAATCTTCCTGATATTCATTGTTTTGTACAAGCTTTGGTTCGTATAAAACCTGTCATTAAGTCAATTTCTCCTCCTTGGAGTTTGAATTTGGTTCTGGGGGCTCTTCAAGCTCCTCCTTTTGAACCCATGTATTCTTGGTCATTAAATTACTTTCTTGGAAAGTTTTGTTTCTTTTGGCTATCTCTTCTGCCAGAAGAGTCTCTGAATTATCTGCTCTTTCTTGTGAGTCTCCTTTTCTGATTTTTCATCAGGATAAGGCGGTGCTGCAAACTTCTTTTGAATTTTTTACCTAAGGTTGTGAATTCTAACAACATTAGTAGAGAAATTGTGGTTCCTTCATTATGTCCTAATCCTATGAATTTTAAGGAGAAATCATTTCATTCTTTGGATGCTGTTAGAGCTTTGTATTATTATCCAAAGAGAAAAAATGGCAGGCACTACTCAGGGGTGAAATTCAAACAGCGGTTTATTAATTTAAGCCACACATAAACAAGAGCAGGCTTAAAATAACTCCAGCAACATACAGACAGAAGGGTAGACACAGAGGGACTGACTGCCTGACGCGTTTCGTGCCCCCTAGTGGCGCTTAATCATAGGCTAAGTTGGTAACAGCAAGACACCCCTTATATACACACAAAGGAATTAACCCTGCCCCCACCAACAATAAGTTTTAAAACATACTGATATATTCTATAGTGTATTTGAAGCTGAGGAAATAGAGTTATAGAAGAAAAACATAGTATACCACTTTACAAAATTATTTTAAATCTATTACTAATATAAAGAAATAGATAAATACTCCAATCAGGCTCACAAAAAAAACAGAAAAGCGCAAAAAAGGAGTAGAGAAAACTCCCAAAATGACACCATCCTCGATCAATCTAGTTAGTTCCTTTTTGAACATGGAAGTGGGATTACCAGGAAGCTTGCGATAGACAGTAGGGTCTGACAGTTGTCTGTCAGCTTCTTGAAGGTAAAAAACCTTATCCATCACAACTATGCTGCCACCCTTATCCGAATTCCTTATAACAATATCTTTATTTTCTCTTAAATGTTTAAGGGCTAAACGCTCTGCTCGATTCAGATTAGGGGTGGCAGCATTAGAGATGGCAGCATTCCCAAAATTCCCGGTATACACATCCTGTTCAAGTTTAAATATGTCCTCTTGGACTGCCTTTTGGTATGCATTTACTATAGGGCCCCTGAAATTAACAGGGTAAAAAGATGAACTATTCTTCACTGGGTGTTTCAGGGCATTTTTTGGTTCATCACCATTATAATCAAAACCTGGATTGTAAAGGGATTCAAGTGTAGCAACAGCACATGCATCTTGAAAAGGTAAGTGTACAGGACATACAGCATGTGCACTGCCAGACTCAATAGTCTCAGCCACTTCACATTCATAGCCAATATGTAGGGAAAACGTCACGTGAGATAAGAACAAGACATGGTGAACACATTAGGGATGTTAAAAATTATTTTGTAGACTCCGCAGTAGCTAACCATTTTAATTATCATCACTTTATTGCAGATATGTCAATACAAGTAATTGATAGAGCCACTCTTCCCCTTAGGGGTGGCAACAAAAATCATATCTTAGATAGAAAAGAACTTTACTGGATCCTAAAATTACACACTAGGATACCCAATGGCATGAATAAGGAATGTGACATCAATTTCTTTATTGATATTTAGGTTCTATCAATATACTCCATTTACACATATACATTGATACACGGATTCTTTTAATTTAATTTGTGTATCACATATATATTCAATATTTTTGTATATGAACAGGAAGACCATTTGAAATATTTATTTATTTAATTAGTATTTTCCTGTTTATTTAGTATATGTGTTTTAATATAGGAGTTTTAGCTTTCTTGACTAGGTTGAAAAAATCCTGGATATTAACTTACTCATTTAGTCCTTTAATTTTTCCCCTTTTCTTTCTTAGTGCCTTTTTTGTACTCCTTTTTTGTACTCCTTTTTTGCGCTTTTCTGTTTTTTTGTGAGCCTGATTGGAGTATTTATCTATTTCTTTATATTAGTAATAGATTTAAAATAATTTTGTAAAGTGGTATACTATGTTTTTCTTCTATAACTCTATTTCCTCAGCTTCAAATACACTATAGAATATATCAGTATGTTTTAAAACTTATTGTTGGTGGGGGCAGGGTTAATTCCTTTGTGTGTATATAAGGGGTGTCTTGCTGTTACCAACTTAGCCTATGATTAAGCGCCACTAGGGGGCGCGAAACGCGTCAGGCAGTCAGTCCCTCTGTGTCTACCCTTCTGTCTGTATGTTGCTGGAGTTATTTTAAGCCTGCTCTTGTTTATGTGTGGCTTAAATTAATAAACCGCTGTTTGAATTTCACCCCTGAGTAGTGCCTGCCATTTTTTCTCTTTGGATTACATACCTTGGGCCTGATCTCCCTGGCTACGGCACTCCAGGCTAGCTGATTCATTATTGGAGGACCACGTGACCTTGTGGTCTACCCGTAGTTCCGGTTCCGGATTAGTGCAGCCGCACGCCGAACTTCTCTCCTAACACTTTGTATTATTATGTTGAAGCTACTAAGTCTTTCCGAAAGACTTCTAGTCTATTTGTCATCTTTTCCGGTTCTAGAAAAGGCCAGAAAGCTTCTGCCATTTCTTTGGCATCTTGGTTGAAATCTTTATTTCATCATGCCTATGTCGAGTCGGGTAAAACTCCGCCTCGAAGGATTACAGCTCATTCTACTAGGTCAGTTTCTACTTCCTGGGCGTTTAGGAATGAAGCTTCGGTTGATCCGATTCGCAAAGCAGCAACTTGGTCCTCTTTGCATACTTTTACTAAATTCTACCATTTTTGATGTGTTTTCTTCTTCTGAAGCAGTTTTTGGTAGAAAAGTACTTCAGGCAGTGGTTTCAGTTTGAATCTTCTGCTTATGTTTTCATTAAACTTTATTTTGGGTGTGGATTATTTTCAGCAGGAATTGGCTGTCTTTATTTTATCCCTCCCTCTCTAGTGACTCTTGCGTGGAAAGATCCACATCTTGGGTAGTTATTATCCCATACGTCACTAGCTCATGGACTCTTGCTAATTACATGAAAGAAAACATAATTTATGTAAGAACTTACCTGATAAATTAATTTCTTTCATATTAGCAAGAGTCCATGAGGCCCACTCTTTTTTGTGGTGGTTATGATTTTTTTGTATAAAGCACAATTATTCCAATTCCTTATTTTTTATGCTTTCGCACTTTTTTCTTATCACCCCACTTCTTGGCTATTCGTTAAACTGATTTGTGGGTGTGGTGAGGGGTGTATTTATAGGCATTTTAAGGTTTGGGAAACTTTGCCCCTCCTGGTAGGAATGTATATCCCATACGTCACTAGCTCATGGACTCTTGCTAATATGAAAGAAATTAATTTATCAGGTAAGTTCTTACATAAATTATGTTATTTTGCAACGAGGGATACCAAGAGAACAAAGCGCATTTGAAAATAGAAGTGAATTTAAAAGTGTCCGAAAATTACATGCACTATCTGAATCATGCAAGTTTAATTTTGATTTTCCTATCCCTTTAACACAAATTTTTGGCCAATCAAAAGTGCAATAATATGAGGCTGTAATGCATTAGTCTATTTTATTTCTCTCTAATCCTTGACAATATTGTTTACATTTAAACCACGGACCAATGGTTAATTAGGCAAGAGTGATTTGACAGTTGTGTCTCTAATGAAAGAAACCTCCTCCAATCAATAGTCACAAATTTAAAAAAAATATACAAAGTGATTCGATTGTTGTGTCTACTGCAGATGAGAGCACGAGCACCTCCATATAGCATACACTTGTGTAGTTATTCTTATATATTATCTGTACATTTTCCTTCTTGTTGAAAAGATTGAAATCTCATCTAGGCTACATCAAGCCCAGTTATAGTTGTGTTATAACCTCGCTGTACACCGTAAGTATAAACTGTTTAGGTATTAGGTATAGACAAATGATTATTTCTGTCATAAATTGTTTATATACGTATAACGGGTGGTTATGTTATTGCTTTTCTATTTCTGGAGCTGATCATCAAATACTAGCTGCACGGAGAGACGTCTCTCAAAATCTGCTGAGCATTATATTGCAATGCGTGTGTCTATTCTATACATTCCCTGCATAGTTACATATACAGTTCTCAAGCTAAAATTTGCCTTTCTAATACAGGGAGGGACCTCACTGAACTGAGGAGACTTTTTGGATAATCTTACCCGAGCAAAGAGCTTTAGATAATTTTGTCTTCTGTGTTGTATCTGTATTACTGCAACTCGTATAAAGTATAGCAGCTAATTTCTTGTGTTTCTTTTTTACTACAGATATCAGAGAAGTATGGTATTCCTGGAGAAAAGATTATGAAAATTTATAAGAAAAGCAAAAAAGGGTAAGAGTAAATAAATTAATGTATAAATGATATGCTTTTAATTGTTTTAAATAAACTTTAAAGGGGCATCAAGCCCAAAATGTTTCTTTCATGATTCAGATACAGAATACAACTTTAAAAAATGTTTCCAATTAACTTCTATAATCAAATTTTCTTAGTTTTCTTGTTCTTTGTTGAAGAGATATCCAGATAGGTAGCGTGCACATGCCTGAAGCGCTACATGACAGGAAATAGTGCTGCCATCTAGTGCTCCTGCTAATGTATAACATTGTTGCAAAACTTACCTTCTTGCTTTTCATCAAATGATTACAAGAGAACGAATAACATTTGAAACACATTCGCCTAGATTATGAGTTTTGCGGTAAGGTGAAAAAGCAGCGTTAACAGGTTCTAACGCTGCTTTTTTACGCCCGCTGGTATTACGAGTCTTGCAGGTTTAGGGGCACTGCACACTTTTTTGGCCTTATCGTAAACCGACTTACGTAAAGTTCGTAAACCCTTTTTTCTATGGGACTTCCATAGCACCGGTATTACGAGTAAAAATGAGCGGTACACCTTATACCTCCAAGATTCGTAACGCATTTTAAAGTCAGTAGTTGTGAGTTTTACACTACAACGCTGTAGCATAAAACTCATAACTAAAGTGCTAAAAAGTACACTAACACCCATAAACTACCTATTAACCCCTAAACCGCCGCACTCCCGCCTCGCAAACACTAGTTAAATATTATTAACCCCTAATCTGCCACCCCTAACATCACAGCCACCTACATTATACATATTAACCACTAATCTTTCGCTCCGGACATCGCCGCAACCTACATTATATTAAATAACCCCTAATCTGCTGCCCCCAACATCGCCACCACCTACCTACATTTATTAACCCATAATCTGCCGTCCCCAATGTCTCAGCCACTATTCTAAATTTATTAACCCTTTAAACCTAAGGCTAACCCTAACCCTAACACCCCCTAACTTAAATATAATTTAAATAAATCTAAATAAAATTCCTATCATTAACTAAATTATTCCTATTTAAAACTAAATACTTACCTATAAAATAAACCCTAAGCTAGCTACAATATAACTAATAGTTACATTGTATCTAGCTTAGGGTTTATTTTTATTTTACAGGCAAGTTTGTATTTATTTTAACTAGGTAGAATAGTTTTTAAATAGTTATTAACTATATAATAACTACCTAGCTAAAATAAATACAAATTGACCTGTAAAATAAAACCTAACCTATGTTACAATAACACCTAACACTACACTACAATTAAATCAATTCCCTACATTAAATACAATTAAATAAATTAAATTAGCTAAATCACACAAAACCCCCCACTAAATTACAGAAAATAAAAAACAAATTACAAGATCTATAAACTAATTACACCTAATCTAATAGCCCTATCAAAATAAAAAAAGCCCCCCCCAAATAAAAAAAAACCCTAGCCTAAACTAAACTATCAATAGCCCTTAAAAGGGCCTTTTGCGGAGCATTGCCCCAAAGAAATCAGCTCTTTTACCTGTAAAAAAATAAAAAAAAAACCCCAACAGTAAAACCCACCACCCACACAACCAAACCCCCAAATAAAAGCCTAGCTATAAAAAAACTAAGCTCCCCATTGCCCTGAAAAGGGCATTTGGATGGGCATTGACCTTAAAATGGCATTTAGCTCTATTGCTGCCCAAAGCCCTAACCTAAAAAATAAACCCAGCCAATACACCCTTAAAAATCCTAACACTAACCCCCGAAGATTCACTTACCGGAAGAAGTCTTCATCCAAGCGGCAAGATGTCCTCAACGAAGCCGACAGAAGTGGTCCTCCAGACGGGCATCTTCTATCTTCATCCTTCCGACGCGGAGCAGCTCCATCTTCAAGACATCCGGCGTGGAGCATCCTCTTCAAACAATGGCTTCTTTGGAATGAATGAACCTTTAAGTGACGTCAATCGGAATTAAGGTAGAAAAAATCCTATTGGCTGATGCAATCAGCCAATAGGATTGAGCTCGCATTCTATTGGCTGATTGGATTTTTTCTTCCTTAATTCCGATTGGCTGATAGAATTCTAGGGCTTTGGGCAGCAATAGAGCTAAATGCCCTTTTAAAGGGCAATGGGGAGCTTAGGTTTTTTTAGTTAGGATTTTATTTGGGGGGTTGGTTGTGTGGGTGGTGGGTTTTACTATTGGGGGGGTTGTTAGTGTTAGGTTTAAACTGAACTTTTTTTTCCCCATAAACATCAATGAGGTTGCGTTACGGCGATCGCCATTCAGGTGTTTTTTTCCCCCACTCTCTCCCCATTGATGTCTATGGGGAAAGCGTACACAAGCACATATTCTCAGCCCTTGAATTTTGTCGGAATGGAGCTCATCGCCACCATATCGCACGCACAAGGAGGCTTTTTAGCAACTTGTAATGGCAGTGCTATGGAGGGTGAAATAACGCAACTTTTGTTGTGTTCGTTTCGCACCCTCTATAGCACAAAACTTGCAATCTAGGTGTGTAGAAGCTAAGTCCATAAACATAAATATTCAATATTGATGATGAATTGTTAAGTAGAATGCATATTGTTTAAATATTTGCATACAAATTAAAATGTAATTAATGTTGCTTGTTGTGTTTGTTGTTTGTTATTAAAGACAGTACAGTATAATTAACATTATAGTTCTACACAATTGCATGTCTGTTATGTAAAAATATAATTTAATGCTACTGACTACTATAACAGAAATAGATATTAACATAAATATCTATGTTATCAGTAATAAACACAACAAACTAACATAAATACATTTTAATGTATATCCAATACTTAAAGCATTTTGCAATATACATGAATAAAAGTTTAAATATTGAATATCAATGCAAGGTTTGACTATATTATATCTGCAATGTTTGAAATAAAATGCATGGTCATGTATAATCCATATTAGTTTAAGTATTGGATATATAAATTAAAATATAGATATTCTTGCTTGATGCATTTTATTATTGTAAATATAAATATATTTTTAAAATAGATATTTATGTTATAAAAGACAGTTGCATTATAATTATAGTATTACATAACTGCATGCTTGTTAGGTAATAATACAATTGTACTAACTAACAATAATCACCTAATAAACCCTCATACAGGTATAGGGGTGGTTAGAAGATTAAGGTCTAATACATGGTAACTATCAATAATCACCTAATCAACCCCCATAGAGGTATGGGGGTGGTTAGGAGATTAAGGCCTAATAAATTCTAACAATTATCACCTCATCTACACCCATACAGGCCTAAACCGCCACTTCCCAACGCAAACCAGAACTACACTAACACCTAACTCCCCCTCCTCTAAACTAAACCCCCTCTAAACTAAACCCCTTAAGTTACAAAAAAACTAAGTTGCAAAAAAATCTACAAAACAAAACATAATAAACTACAGTATACAAAATAAAACCCCACCATTATACCTAATACTTATCTACATGCCCCTTAAAATAAAACAAACAAAAAAAACACCCAAAACAAAAAAAAGCCCTTAACCTTAATACTAAAATAAATTACAATAGCCCTTAAGAGGACCTTTTGTAGAGCATTGCCCTAAAGTTATTTCAGCTCTTTTTAAAAAAAATTAAAAAAAAAATTTCAAAACCCCCTTTACAATACAAAATATCAAAATCTACCTAAAAAACCTATCCTAGAAAAACAAAGTAAAAATAAAAAAGCCTGTTCTTGAAAATAAAAAACCCACCCCCATAAAAGCCCTAACTAACCCCAAAAGTTGGATTCACCGTTGGAAAATCTCTCTCATCTTCGCAGTGGTGGAGGTGGACTTTGACAGCCTCTTCCGCTGCCTCCACTCCGCTATCTTCTTTCACGTTGGGGCCCTCTTCATCCTGGCTCCTGGCACCGGGCGGCCCATCTTGCAGAGACGGAGGCAGACTTTGGCAGCCTCTTCTGCCGCCTCCGCTCCACAATGTTCTTCCACGTCAGGGCCCTCTTCATCCTGGCTCCGGATGCCGGGGGCCCATCTTCACAGGGGCGGAGACGGATTTCGGTGGCCTCTTCCACCACCTCTGCTCCGCATCTTCTTTTCTTTGGCTCTCTTCCATGAGCCCTCATCTTCATGCGGTTACCGCCGCACACTGAAATTCCGGCAGTGCAGAACCCATTCAATATATAGGGGTACCATGTAATCCCTATTGTCTGATTTTAAATCAGTTAATCTCTATTGATTTAAATTGAAATTCTAATTATACTTTTCTATTGGATGATTAGAATTTAAATTTAAAACATTCTTGCTATTGGCTGATTTAAAATCAGCCAATCTGGAATAAGTGGTACCCCTATATAATGGTGTTCCACACTTCTGGAATTTCAGTGTGCAGTGGTGACCACATGAAGATGAGGGCTCATGGAAGAGAGCAGAATAAAATAAAATGCACAGCGGAGATATTTAATAATTTGCTATAAAACCTCATTAGGCAGATAATTCCATATCCTTATTCTTTTTTCTGTAAAGAATGTTTATCTCTGCTTTTGAAGAGTGAATGATGACTTTAGGATTTAAAGGTGACAGTTTACCCAAAAACTTTCTCTCCTTAAATTTGTTCCCAGTGATTCTTCTTTTATTTGTTCCCAATGATTCATTTTACCTGCTGGAATGTATATTACATTGTTTCTCCTTAGCCTCTATATTGGCATTTGAAATAGCTGATTTAGCCTGCAGTATTCATACCTATACTGAAAGCGTCTGTTACAGAAGCATTAGTTATTTTGTTGTGAAGAGCTTATTTCCCAGCAGCAATGCCTGAACCAGCAAGCCAGCGCCTAAGAAGGGCTCCAAGAAAACCGTAACAAGTATCATTTCATAAAGAGTTAACTCTTTTTTTTCAGCTTTTAGAAACTATTGTCTAATTACACGTTTGCTGGCCTCAGCTCTAAGTTTAGTGATAACAAATCCCATTGTCTAATCACCTCTGGAGCCAGACTGCTAATTGATAAGATGAACTTGTAAACTTGTTATCTTAAGTACTGTAATCCTATTGTGGCCTGTCAAAGGACAGTGCTCTCTATCTAAATGTGTGATGGGGGATTTTGTGCTCCCCCCCCTCTCCCCCTGGGAGTGCCCTGTGTGCATGTAACCTTAATAAAAAGCAGGCTGGGCATCCCAGTCCTGAGTTCTTGTTTGACCCTCAATCGCAGCGTTGACTCGTTTTTGTGGGCAGAAGGGTATCCTAGCTGTACTGCAGCTAAGGGAGATTATTCTATATTTGCGAGACTCATATAGAATACTATGGAAAGCAGCTTCTCCCCTCTTTAGCAATAGGGATCCAGGCTACTAAGCGGTCCATCTCTCAGCGAGACTAAGGGTAACCGTAACATTTGGCGGCAGCGGCGGGATTTTCCTGGATTTCCTAGGAGAGGTACAGAACGGATGGAGAGCGCTTACGAAAAATTGAAGCGTACAACCCTAAAGGATTTACTTGAAAGCAGAGGGGGGTACGCCAGCAACCGGCCGAGGAGAGAGCTGATCGCAGAATTGACCGAACTGGATCAGAGCTTCACAATGGCGGAAACACCGACCACGATTAGTGACGAAAAAAACAGGATTGTTCGGGAAAGGCTCTCATTATACGGGCCGAACCCCTCCATGGAATTGGTACAGCAGTTGATGGCAGAGGCGGACGAGGATATACGAGAGACTCGAGCCCACGAACTCAACCTAGCGAACGCACACCGCAATGCTGAAGCCCCGCAGGTAATCATCCCTGTCGAAAATGCTGGGAGGCCCAAGATACCCTATGCGGCATTTCGACCCTTCCTAGAGAGCGAGACAGGGATTGATGACTGTTTGGCGGACTTCGAAAGGCAATGTGCCCTGCACCAGATTCCCAACAGAGAGTCGCCCACGATATTGTCTGGGAAACTATCCGGGCGAGCCCTGGAAGCCTTTCGTACTCTGGGTGCTGAGGAAGTGACACAGTATGAGCTAGTTAAGGAGACACTGTTGCGACGGTACGCTGTAACTCCGGACACGTATCGCCGACAGTTTCGGGGCACGGAAAAGAAGCCTAACGATACCCATATGGAATGGGCGCACCGAATGCGGAGAGCGGCAAATCACTGGCTGAGCGGAAGTAAAGCGGTGACTGGGGAGGAAATTTTACAATTGTTTCTCTTAGAACATTTTTATAATGGCATGGAACAGCAAGGGAAGGAATGGCTGCGAGACAGGCGGCCTTCTACCTTAGAAGAAGCAGCCAAATTGGCCGATGAACATTATGACTCCCGTCTTCACGAACCCATGAACTACCGAGCTCCAGCACGGGTCGAACCCAGAGAGGTTTACCGTGCACCCCCTCGTGCTGAATTCCGAGCCCCGGTGCCCACAGGGCCCGTCCGACACTCAGGACCACCCAATAACAGCTCTGAGCGTCCCAGACCGACTTGCCACCGATGCAAGCAACCAAGGCATTTCATGACTAGCTGCCCCCTTAATACGCACCAGACACCCAGGAATTACAATTACCCCTCTGGGTCCTATCGTCCGGCCCGGGCCCTCTGTGTTAACCAAGAGGCCCCTATGGAGGGATATGTGGGGCCGCTTCACGAGGCAGACCCTGTATATGCTGCCTCAGATAACCGCCAGCACCATCGGCAGAGGGTATGGCTCGAGGGGCGATCTACCGAGGGATTGCGAGACACAGGGGCTACTATCACGCTGGTACAGAGTCATTTGGTGCCAGAGCACAAGCGATCCGGACAGACTGTGGCCGTTAGAGTGGCGGGGGGGATGTGTACAAAATTCCAACAGCTAAAGTGCATCTTGATTGGGGAGCGGGAAAGGGGGCTGTGAACGTGGGCCTAATGGATAATTTACCTGCCGAAGTACTACTGGGCAACGATTTGGGCCCCATGACTTCTGCCTATGCTCCAGTATGCAACAACGAGGCGGACCCAGTGACTACACGGGCCCAAGCCCGGACGGAGCGAGAGCTCTCACCAGTGCGGGAGACACAGGTAAGACCTACCCCGACCTTGCCTGACAGGTTAGGCCCCATACCCTGGGACACCCCAGATGCTTTCGAGGCAGAGTCTAAGACTGACCCGACCTTACAAAAGTACCGGGAACGAGCAGAGACTGGAGGGGGCGGGGCAGATAACGAAACATTCTTATGGGAAAAAGGGAAACTATACCGCTGGACAGAGAAAAGGGGACAGCATAGGCGACAGCTGGTAGTGCCCCACAAATACCGTCAAGAAATCCTCAAAATAGGCCACGACATCCCCTTAGCAGGCCACCTAGCCGTTACCCGTACCCTACACCGCATTACTCACACGTTCTTTTGGCCAGGGGTGCACGCTGACGTTAGAACTTACTGTAACACCTGCGATGTGTGTCAACGAGTAGGAAGGCGAGGCGATCACCCTAAAGCCCAGCTAGTAAATATGCCCATTGTAGAGGAACCCTTCAGCCGGGTTGCTATTGACCTAGTGGGACCACTGGCTACCCCTAGTCCCTCCGGTAAGCGATACATTCTTACCGTAGTGGACTACGCTACCAGGTACCCAGAGGCTGTCGCCCTATCCAACATACAAGCGGATACGGTAGCGAATGCACTAGTACAGGTGTTCTCCCGGGTAGGATTTCCAAAAGAAATCCTATCCGACCGAGGCACCCAATTTACGGCTGAATTGACCCAACAACTCTGGCAGGTTTGCAAAATTAAGTCCCTCCTGAGCTCCCCATACCACCCCCAGATGAACGGGCTGTGTGAGAGGTTCAATGGGACCCTCAAGCAAATGCTCAAGACGTTCACTCAGGAATACCGAGACGGGGAACGCTTCCTGCCGCACCTCCTATTTGCTTATCGGGAGGTGCCCCAGGAAACGACAGGGTTCTCTCCCTTCGAGTTGCTCTACGGAAGAAAGGTACGGGGACCCCTAAACCTGATCCGGGAGCACTGGGAGGGAGAGATGGAGGCTGACGGTGTCCCCATTGTGCCATACGTGCTGGAACTCAGGGACCGAATGGAGCAATTAGCCAAATCCGTGCGGGCTAATCTCCAGTTGGCCCAGAGAAGACAGAAAGTATGGTACGATCGGGGGGCCCGAAAGAGAATCTTCACCATAGGACAAAAGGTGTTAGTACTTAAGCCGGTGAAGACAGACAAATTGCAGGCGTCCTGGCAGGGTCCCTACCAGATCGTAGAGAAAAGGGGAGACACCACTTATGTGATAGCTAGCTGCCACGACAACAATCTTAGAAAGACATTCCATGTAAACATGCTCAAGGAATATTTTGAGCGACCAGAGAACGTGACGGCCGTATGTTGTTCCCCTCAGGAAGACCCCGACAGTTTACCCATTCCAGACCTATTAGAAAAGAGCCTCCCCACAGGTATAGTGGCGCAGGTTCAGATAGGGGACCGACTTAGCCCCACTGAAAGGGAGCAGCTCAACCAACTCCTCCAGTCCAAACACCTCACCTTCTCCCCGAAGCCAGGGTACACTACTTTAACCACCCACCAGGTAGATACTCCGGGACAAGCTCCCTTGCGCCAGGCTCCGTACCGAATCCCCGAAGCAGTTAGGACAGGAATGAAGAAGGAGATCGATGAGATGCTCCAGCTCAGGGTAATTGAGCCCTCCGATAGTCCCTGGGCCTCCCCAGTTGTCTTGGTGCCCAAGAAAGATGGGACCACCCGGTTCTGCGTAGACTATCGGAGGCTCAATGAAAATACTGTGACGGACGCTTACCCTATGCCCAGGGTAGACGAGCTACTCGATCGTATAGCCAGGGGAAATTACCTGACCACTATTGACCTCTGCAAAGGTTACTGGCAGATTCCCCTGGCCCCGGAGGCTATCCCCAAGTCGGCATTCGTCACCCCATTCGGCTTATATCAGTTTAGGGTAATGCCGTTTGGGATGAAGAATGCCCCAGCTACATTCCAGCGCTTGGTGGATAGGCTCCTGGATGGCTTCCAGAGTTTTGCTTGCGCCTACCTGGACGATATAGCGATCCACAGTGAGTCCTGGGAGGACCACTTAGCTCATGTGGGAATGGTTCTGGATCAGATCCGGGCTGCTGGCCTGACTCTGAAGCCAGAAAAATGCCACTTTGGGATGGCCGAGGTACAGTACCTGGGTCACCGGGTGGGGTGTGGAAAGCAGCGACCAGAGCCGGCCAAAATAGAAGCTGTCACCAATTGGCCCACCCCCATCACTAAGACTCAGGTCCTAGCCTTCCTGGGCACGGCAGGGTACTATAGACGGTTCGTACCAGACTACAGCACACTTGCCAAACCCCTGACTGACTTGACCAAGAAGAACTTACCTCGACAGGTCCTGTGGTCTCCCCACTGTGAAACGGCTTTCCAGGCTCTCAAAAATGCTCTAATTAACGCTCCTGTCTTGGCGGCCCCAGCCCTTAACAAACGTTTTATCGTCCATACAGATGCTTCCATGTTCGGGCTGGGAGCCGTCCTCAGCCAAGTAGGCGAAGATGGAGGGGAGCATCCAGTTGCCTACATCAGCCGGAAGCTCCTGCCCTGCGAAGTCAGCTATGCAGCGGTCGAAAAGGAGTGTTTGGCTTTGGTGTGGGCATTAAAGAAATTGACTCCCTATTTATATGGTCAGGAGTTCACTCTGGTCACCGACCATAACCCGTTGGTGTGGCTGAACCGGGTCTCTGGAGATAACGGCAGGCTATTACGTTGGAGCTTATCGTTGCAACCCTTCAATTTCACCATTACTTATAGACCTGGGAAACAGAATGGCAACGCCGACGGGTTGTCCAGACAAACCGACCTCAGCCCCGCATAACCAGCGGTCTGGACAGCCTTAGTCTGCCCCGAAAAGGGGTCAGACCGTGTCTGCCAGAGTGTTCCACAGAAAGGGAGCACTGTTACAGAAGCATTAGTTATTTTGTTGTGAAGAGCTTATTTCCCAGCAGCAATGCCTGAACCAGCAAGCCAGCGCCTAAGAAGGGCTCCAAGAAAACCGTAACAAGTATCATTTCATAAAGAGTTAACTCTTTTTTTTCAGCTTTTAGAAACTATTGTCTAATTACACGTTTGCTGGCCTCAGCTCTAAGTTTAGTGATAACAAATCCCATTGTCTAATCACCTCTGGAGCCAGACTGCTAATTGATAAGATGAACTTGTAAACTTGTTATCTTAAGTACTGTAATCCTATTGTGGCCTGTCAAAGGACAGTGCTCTCTATCTAAATGTGTGATGGGGGATTTTGTGCTTCCCCCCCTCTCCCCCTGGGAGTGCCCTGTGTGCATGTAACCTTAATAAAAAGCAGGCTGGGCATCCCAGTCCTGAGTTCTTGTTTGACCCTCAATCGCAGCGTTGACTCGTTTTTGTGGGCAGAAGGGTATCCTAGCTGTACTGCAGCTAAGGGAGATTATTCTATATTTGCGAGACTCATATAGAATACTATGGAAAGCAGCTTCTCCCCTCTTTAGCAATAGGGATCCAGGCTACTAAGCGGTCCATCTCTCAGCGAGACTAAGGGTAACCGTAACAGCGTCTATATTTAGGTATAGGCTATTGAGAAAGTGTGTAAACATAGCCAGCAGAAGAAATTACACTCACAGTGGGAGGTGGAGGAGATAAAGCTCTAAAAGGTTAATTTGTAATTGTTCTTTCTAAGTATTTTACAGAGAAAGAGATGAGAAAGGGAAGCATTTAGGTGATAAGATAACAAGATCTGAGCGCACTGCAAGCTTTGCCTATTTTGATGGGCTGTAGTTTAAAAGATCAAATCCAGCTATTTATTTTGCAAAAAGAAGCTTAAATTAGCAATTTCTCATACATTTTTTATGCTGCAGCTGGTATAAGTAGTCATGAGGAACACATTCAAGGAAACCGTTTTTTTATAGTGAACTGTCCCTTTAATCATAACATTTTTTGACTCTAGACTATGGTTCCAAAGGTGGCACTCATAACAAACACCACCTGGTGAACTACCATAATGCTTGATTTCATTAAATACAATTATTGTGCATAAAGGGACATGAAACCCAAATCTTTATTTCTTGCCTAAGACATGGAGAGTCCACAACATCATTCCAATTACTAGTGGGATATTCAACTCCTGGCCAGCAAGAGGAGGCAAAGAGCACCCCAGCAAAACTGTTGTGTAACTTCCCTTACCCACAATCCCCAGTCATTCTCTTTGCCTCTGTCAATGGAGGATGTATGAAGTTGGTGTCTGAAGATATTTAATCCTTTTATGGGTATTTTTCCCTGCAAGCAAGGATTGGGGTCCAGCTGTGTCCATGTAAATCTCTTTAGTAAGAGTAGTGGTGGCTTTAAGCAGTTAAAAGGTAGCGAGGTAGTCTTTGCTTTACTTTTAACATTTTGCTACCCCTTTGCAGAAGGCCAGATTTAGTTACTCTTTTCTTTCTTTTTCTACAGGTCCATGACAGGAAGCAAAGTGCCTGTCACACCTACGTAGCAGAATCTGTCCTGCATCTGTATCTCAGGTAAGTGCCTTATCCTTCTAGGTATTGAAGGACAGCAGCACTTATTATGATCCAAATTAACATATATATCCTTTATAAGAAGGATTCTTAGGACAGATTATGCCAATGGGACAGAAATTTCCTTATAAATTAAGGATACTTTATTTGGAATAAATACAGTTTTGGTTTAAATGTGAAACGTTATTTGGCTAGAGGGACTTATATCTTTATTGAGAGATAAAGGTCAGAAGAATGGTGTGTTTCATTACTGGAATACAGAGCACATTGTTTTGTGTATTCTGACATGTTTTGGGAAACAGTTAGAGAGACTTATTTTTATTAAACGGTAAATCCGTGAGCAGTTTCATTTTTGCGCTCTTTCTAGTGACGCAGTTAGTTTTTCACTTCGCTCACGTGACGTCCGCACTTCCAGTATTTCGGAGCGAAGCTTAATGAGCCTTCATTATGCTGAGGTGTATCGCATTGCAGGGCTCTGTTGGATGCTAAGTTTTATTATACTTTTCATCAACGGATCGTTTTTTCAGTGCAAGGAGGAGAAGAGCCTTACAGAAAGGTCTTGTTTTCCTCCGTCTAGTGTGGTGTCAATTCCTGTCTGGTAGGAACTTCAGGCAATCTGAAACGTTGCTTTGAAGGATTCTTTAATAGGAGAGAGCGTCTGTGATTCTAATAGCTCCTGCTTGGCCTTGCATGATCTGGTTTGCGGATCTGGTACAGATGTCATCTCTACCTCCTTGGAGGTTACCTCTGAGGAAGGACCTTCTAATTCAGGGTCCTTTCCTCCATCCAAACCTAGATTCTCTGAAGCTGACTGCTTGGAGATTGAAGATGGGAAGGGGTGTAAGTAAGCGCTAGAACAGCTTAAAAGGCTAAATGCAAATAAACAAGTACAATTTATTACAATAACAATGTTAAAACTAATTACATGGATCCATGTTTAACAGAAATTAAAACAAAAAGAATATATATATTTTTATTTTTTGGATTTAACATTTTTGAATTAAGCTCAGGTATTATTTTTAGACGTTCTACACATCGCCCTTGTTTCATATTGTGTTTCGGATTTTGAATTTGGAAGTTTGGAATTTTTTCAACACTTTATAACACTTTTTTCTCATCAGCACATCTTCACGACATCTGGAGGACACTTATTAGACTTACTTGGGACTATTATTATTAATGTGAACATATTGAAAATTCAGCGTTATTGTACACATTCCCCACTGGAATTTCTTCACTATATCTATAGGTTTCTTGATTGTAAAATTGTATTTTATTTTTGGCATTGTTTGTTTGGTTCACATTCGCACTTATTTTTCAGTTTTGTTTTGAACCACTGAGGTATACACACATCTTAACACGGTATAACCTCCCACCTAGAGATTAGAGATATCTCTTATTTTTAACTCTGTGGTATGCTATATCATTGCTAGACTGTATTCTTTTTGTTTTAATTTCTGTTAAACATGGATCCATGTAATTAGTTTTAACATTTTTATTGTAATAAATTGTACTTGTTTATTTGCATTTAGCCTTTTAAGCTGTTCTAGCTCTTACTTACACCCCTTCCCATGTTCTTTTTACATTAGCCTACTAGGAGGCTAGTCTGTTAGTAAGCCTAAGGCCCCCTCTTCTAGAGCTCGGTCCACTCATCTCACTAACTGCTTGGAATGGTACACACAAAGAGGAACTCCAGCACTCCAGTATTAGAAAAAGGCAATTTATTAAGCAACGTTTCGGGGTCACAGCCCCTTCCTCATGCTATATCTTTATTAAACAACACATCACCATTTAAATACCCTCCTCCAGGCGCCAAAAATGCACCTACATTGGGGAATTGTCTCCCTCTAGTGGTTATTTATGGTCACTATACCAAATGTATATACTATTTCCTAAGTGATATATATTGCTACTTATAAACACATTACATTATGCTTACAACTGTACAGGAATATACAACAATATAAAAAATGCATAAATGTATGAAAAATGCCTAAATGTATGAAAAATCATCTACAAATGTATAAAAGAATTATTTTGTAAAACAAATGTATAAAAATATATATGAAGATGCAGATATCTATATTTTTTGTATGTTTTACTCTACTCAATTAATATAGGTTCACTTACTCAAAGCTCATTTTCCAAAATCATATTGCTATTTGGATAGTCATAGGGGGAATATATAGAAAAGCAGGCTTATATTATGTTCAAATCTTGTTATGCAATATTATACCCTTGGATAAATTACTTGAATAAACTACTAAAAGAAATTTGTTCCTTGGAGGAAGTAATGCTTTAGAATAAACTTTAGAAAAAACATAATGCTTTTAGAAAAAACAAGACAAGTCATAATCTCTGTTGAGACCCCTAGGTTGAAGTGTAGCTAGTTGGTGTATCCACCACATTTCCCTTTGTTGGAGGAGACGTTCCCTATCCATTCCATTTCTATTGGGGCCTACATGGTCTATTATCTGCCACCTCATCTGGCTGACACTATGTCCTTTCTCTAGGAAATGACTTGAGACTGGGGCATCTTTGTTATTACACCTAATGTTCGATCTGTGCTGACTCATACGGTCACGGGCCTTACGAGTAGTCTCGCCGATATAAACCAAGGAACATGGGCATTTTATAAGGTAAATTACATGAGTTGTCTCGCAGGTATAGAAGCCTTTGATGTTGTATTTCCTACCACTTTGAGGGTGGTGGAAATTCTCTCCTTTAATGATCGAATGGCAACTCATGCAATTGTAACAGGGGAACGTACCTACTCTCTTTTTCCCAGTGATTGTCTGCTGTATTTTACCCGTGGTCCCCAAGTCTGTTTTAACAAGCTGGTCTCTTAGGCTCTTGACCCTTTTATAGGCCATGAGACATCTGGAGGACACTTATTAGACTTACTTGGGACTATTATTATTAATGTGAACATATTGAAAATTCAGCGTTATTGTACACATTCCCCACTGGAATTTCTTCACTATATCTATAGGTTTCTTGATTGTAAAATTGTATTTTATTTTTGGCATTGTTTGTTTGGTTCACATTCGCACTTATTTTTCAGTTTTGTTTTGAACCACTGAGGTATACACACATCTTAACACGGTATAACCTCCCACCTAGAGATTAGAGATATCTCTTATTTTTAACTCTGTGGTATGCTATATCATTGCTAGACTGTATTCTTTTTGTTTTAATTTCTGTTAAACATGGATCCATGTAATTAGTTTTAACATTTTTATTGTAATAAATTGTACTTGTTTATTTGCATTTAGCCTTTTAAGCTGTTCTAGCTCTTACTTACACCCCTTCCCATGTTCTTTTTACATTAGCCTACTAGGAGGCTAGTCTGTTAGTAAGCCTAAGGCCCCCTCTTCTAGAGCTCGGTCCACTCATCTCACTAACTGCTTGGAGATTGAACCCCTAGTTCTGTCTAGACATGGTTTTTCTGAATCGGTCATTGAAACTATGCTCCAGGCTTGCAAACCTGTTACTCACAAAATTTATCATACGGTATGGCGTAAATATCTTTATTGGTGCAAATCTTAGGGGTTCTCCTGGAGCCAGGTGGGGATTCCCTGGATTTTGTCTTTTCTTCAGGATGGCCTGGAGAAGCGTTTATCTGTCAGTACTCTAAAGGGTTTCTGCACTATCTATCCTTTTGCACAAATGTCTGGCTGACTTACCAGATGTTCAAGCTTTTGTTCAGGCCCTGGTTATAATCAGGCCTGTGTTTAAACCTATTGCTCCCCCGTGGAGCCTTAATCTAGTTCTTAAAGTTTTGCAGCAGGCTCTGTTTGTGCCGATGCAAATTGTTATCTTGGAAGGTTTTGTTTCTTCTTGCTATTTCTTCCACTCGCAGTGTGTCTGAGCTTTCAGCTCTGCAGTGGGATTCCCTGTACCTTATTTTTCATGCTGATATGGCGGTCCTTCTTACTAAATTGGGTTTTCTCCCTAAGGTGGTGTCAGATCGAAACATTAATCAGGAAATTGTTGTTCCTTCTTTTTGTCCTAATACTTCTCATAAGGAACGTCTTTTGCATAACTTGGATGTTGTGTGAGCTCTAAAATTTTACTTACAAGCTACTAAAGATTTTTGGCTATCTTCTGCCCTGGTTGTTGTTTTCTATGCAAAAGTTAAGGGTCAGAAGGCCACTTCTACTACTCTGTCTCTCTGGTTGAGAAGTTTGATTCGTTTAGCTTATGAGACTGCTGGACAGCAGCCTCCTGAGAGAATTACGGCGCATTCTACTAGGGCTGTCTCCTCTTCTTGGGCTTTCAAAAATGAATCTTCTGTGGAACAGATTTGCAAGGTGGCAACATGGTCCTCTTTGCATACTTTTTCCAAATTCTACAAAATTGATACTTTTGCTTCGGCTGAGGCTTCTTTTGGGAGAAAGGTTCTTCAAGTGGTGGTGCCTTCTGTTTAGGTCCTCCTGCCTTTTTTCTCCCTCCCTGTTCATTCCGTGTCCTCTAGCTTGGGTATTGTTTCCCACTAGTAATTGGAATGACGTTGTGGACTCTCTATGTCTTTGGAAAGAAAACAAAATGTATGCTTACCTGACAAATTTCATTCTTTCTGGACATGGAGAGTCCATGACCCCGCCCTCTTTTTTAATTATAATTCAGCAGTTTTTTTTAAATAAACCTCAGGCACCTTTTTCCCCCTTGTGTTTCTTCTTTTTCCATTTTCCTTCGGCTGAATGACTGGGGATTATGGGTAAGGGAAGTTACATTTAAAGGACCAGTCAACACATTAGCTTTGCATAATCAACAAATGCAAGATAACAAGACAATGCAATACCACTTAGTCTGAACTTCAAATGAGTAGTAGATTTTTTTATAACAAATTTCAAAGTTATGTATATTTCCACTCCCCTTGTACCATGTGATAGCAATCAGCCAATCACAAATGCATATATGTATAGTCTGTGAATTCTGGCACATGCTCAGTAGGATCTGGTGACTCAAAATTGTAAATATAAAAGACTGTGCACATTTTTTTTAATGAAAGTTATTTAAAATTACATGCTATATCTGAATCATGAAAATGTAATATAACCTGAGTGTACCTTTAACAGCTTTGCTGGGGTGCTCTTTGCCACCTCCTGCTGGCCAGGAGTTAAATATCCCACTAGTACCGTAATTGGGATGACATTGTGGACTCTTCATGTCCGGAAAGAAAGAAATGTATCAGGTAAGCATAAATTTGTTTTCATGATTCAGACACTGCATGCAATTTTAAAAAACTTTCCAATTAACTTCTATTATCTAATTTGCTTCATTCTCTTGGTATGCTTTGTTGAAAAACTTACCTAGGTAGGCTCCTGAGCTGGGAGATAGCTGCTGATTGGTGGCTGCACATATATGATTCTTGCAATTGGCTTACCTATGTGTTCAGCTAGCTCCCAGTAGTGCATTGCTGCTCCCCCAATAAAGGATAAGTTTGGGTTTCATGTCCCTTTAATAAATTATTTTCTTATGAATCAATGCTATATGTCATCAATTAATCTTTAATTATTGATATACATTATAGATTTCAATGAAAATAATGTAAACATTTATTTAATGTCCCATTACATTTCAAAAAGGTATCATGGTAATTTAAGAGATTTGTTTAGAAGCTTATTGCCAGTTTGGGCACACTCTCAAAACATGTTCACGCCTTCTCTAGACCTTTATTTTTTTAAGCTTCCCTATTTAAACTGTGAAACATTCAAGACTAAACTCTTATTGTACGTTTTAAAAAAAATGCACTTTAAAAATGGAAGTGGGTTTTGTATTGTTGAGATTTTTTTTGGCTATTTATTATAACAAAACCAAATATCAAGCATCTGATTTTTCTTAAAGAAATAGTCTAGTCAAAATTAAATTTTCATGATTCAGATTCAGAGCATGCAATTTTAAGCAACTTTCTAATTTACTCCTCAATTTTTCTTCGTTCTCTTGGTATCTTTATGTGAAATTGCAAGAATGTAAGCATAGGAGCCGACCTATTTTTGGTTCAGAACCTGGGTAGCAATTTCTGATTGGTGTCTAAATGTAGTCACCAATCAGCAAGCGCTACCCAGGTTTTGAAGCAAAAATTATCTGGCATCTAAACATACATTCAAATAAAGATACCAAGAGAAAAATTGATAAAACGATTAAATTAGCAAGTTGCTTAAAATTGCATGCTCTATCTGAATTATAAAAGTTTAATTTTGACTAGACTATTCTTTTAAGAATGTAATATTAAGGAATATTATTTTTACATGATTATTAAACTAATTAAGTATCAACACTAATGTGTGGTTTTCAAAAAGAGGTTATCAATTACTACATTAATTTTAATGCCCAGTAAAATTTTAATATTTAATAAATGCTCTTTTTAATTTGGAATATATTTGGGAGGGCCTTGTTGGCAATAAAGTCAGACAACCTAGAGAAAATTGTAGTACAGAGTAGTCATACACAATAAAGATTGTCATATTAACCAGGTTGCTTTAGAAAGGAACGTAAGTTGGGTCTTTTAGAGGTAATCTATAATCAAAATCCGCTTTTATATCAAATCTCTTTGATTATTTGCTTTCCATTATTTTTTTTTTTATACATTCTATTCTTTCATATTAAGTAATTTACTTTTTCAAATTTTTATCTTCTCACCAACTAGCATCTTGGTCAATATGGATGATAACATAATTGAGCATTACTCCAATGAGGATACATTCATTTTAAATGTTGAAAGTACGGTGGACCAAGGATTCAAGATCACCCTGACAGAAATCTAATATACGCATGGGCATTGGTCTTAGGAAGAGCAAACTTTCATATTTGCGTTGAAGTGGAACAATATAATACTTCAAAATCACTGCACTTATTGAAGACAATGCTGCAGAGCTATATCGCGATGAATTAGGAACATTCATCATGATTTTATCATCAAAGTGTGGCCGACTAATCCCCCAGTACATTTAAACCAAAAGAAACAACAACAAAAATATGGATAGAACAGATTGACAGGTTGAAATTATTTATTTTATAGTGATTTCTAGTGGTCTTCATTCCAACAGTCGCCTTGCTGGAATACAATGGAACTTTTAGAAAATAAATGACTGTTGATACATTCACCTTTTATTATTATTTTATACTTATGGAACGAATGTTGTTAAGCTCATAACAACTCTTCTGTTACATGTTTTTTTTTTTAGCAACAGAGATTGCATGGACTTATATTATATGCAGCATTTTATTGGAAACAAAGTCAAACCTATCTAATGGGTACAGCTAATGTTTAATTTGTCTTAAACAAACAAGCAAATGCAGTGCAAAAACAATGTATACTCATTTATTTATTTATTTTGCTGGTTCTTTTTTTTCTAATCTATTCCAATTTATTAGATGAACCCACGTTTGATTAACTAAAACCACTTGAATGCATAGGATTTAATAGGAACAATTTAAAAATGAAAAAGGCTAACAAACAACCAAGCTATGTACCAATACAGGCCAAAATAAGTTTTCCAAGAATTAAAAACTACAGGAATGCAAATTCGCCGGATTACCATACTGTAACTGTTTTTCAAATGGTCTTGTAATGTTTTTATACTGGATTGGAATGGTCAATTTATTCTTTATTTTTTGCAAGTTTGAAAACCTCACATGGCAAGACTGTTCCAACAGATTGGAATAGAATTTGTAAAATGACTAAAATGCAGATTTTGGTGACACATTTTAATGAATTTTCTGATTTCTCTCAGCAATTGTATAGTGAATGTGTAATTTGTTTTTTACGTATTATGTCTAAAGTGTCCCAACTGAAAAAATGTACAACTTGTAATGTGCAATATTCTATTCCTTATTTTGCTTGTTTACTGCCGCTAGGGTGATGACTCTCCGATTTCAAAAATAAATATTTCAATTTAGGAATTATTGTTATATAGCAATGTATGTGTATATAATGACTTATCTATCACAAAAACACTCTTATTTTAATGAATGAATTTATATATATATATATATATATATATATATATATATATATATATATATATATATATATATATATGTGTGTGTGTTTATGTACATTTTTATTTTTATTCATTTTTTTAAAAAAAATATCTAACACATTTTCTACTAAGATATGTGAGAAAACCTCATTTATATATTGATCAGAATGTTCTTGGGTGTTTTGATACCTTGGATTTATATTTTTATTCATTCCCTTCTCACATATTTTTGTAGTACTTTTGATACAATTAAATGTGAAAATTTTAAATGTTTTATTTTGTGTATATTATTATTTTAAGGTTATGCTTTATTTGTAGCAGCCTACTATAATATCTTTATACACAACTGGTTTAAAACACAATTGGGTAAAAAGTTAAGCAGTGCTGCTTTGATGTGAATTCAATGATGGTTTTTATAAAAATAATATTTAACATTATAAAAAAATAAATAATAATTTTTCAGCTGCATATGAAAAGCTATAAAATGGTTGTATATAGTGTATGTGAGATTTCCGTTAAAATAAAGTTTTTTACTTTATAGCAAGCTGATTTTGACAAAATGTTTTTCTATGTTGCATTTAATGATCACTTTTTGAATATAATATTTATCACATTCTATCATGGTAAAGTTTAAATGTTTATTGATTCATTTATTGTTATAGTAAGATCTATTATTTTTTTATATAATGCAAAACAACAATGTGTTCAAGAATATGCACAGGAAATTAACCCTCTCTCTTTTTTTTTTCTTTTTTAATAATTTTTACAAGATAATATCCTCTGGTCTGGTGACTTTGTCTAAGAAGTCTCATCAGTACTGAGAGGTCTATCAAAAAAAATTCTAAAGGCAATTTTTGCTTGAATGTTTTTTATCTCAATATACAGGGTTTTGTATGTGAAAGAGGGACACCTATTTTACAATAGAATGCTAGAAAACAAATCTCAAAGAAATTACATGATTTCTCTCCATCCCAGTAGGTTTTTGATCATTTGGGCCCTAGTGAGATTAATTAAAGGGACATTAAATCCAATTTTTTTTCTTTCATGATTCAGATAGAGAATTCCATTTTAAACAACTTTCTAATTTACTTATTTTATCTAATTTGCTTCATTCTCTTGATATTCTTTCCTGAAAAGCATATCTAGATAGGCTCAGTAGCTTCTGATAGGTGGCTGCCTATAGATGCCTCATGTGATTGGCTCACCAATGTGCATTGATATTTCTTTAACAAACGATAACTAAAGATTGCAGCAAATTAGGTAATGGAAGTAAATTGGAATGTTGTTTAAAATTGTATTCTCTATCTGAATCATGAAAGACATTTTTTGGGTTTAATGGCCCTTTAAATAAGAAAGTTTTCAATACTGTCATTATAAAAATTTCTACTTTACTTATGAAATAGGCTATTTTTAAAAAATATATCTATACACCTGCACTCTCTTCTCTCTTTTTACTTCATTGGACAAACCACATTTTTTTTTCCTTAAAAATCTTATTACAATATAATTCAGAGTAAATGGAATTAAATAAGATGGGTTTCTCCAAATGTTTTGGCTGTTTAACCTCTATGTAACCATGTAAACAAACTCAAGGTGGCCATATTAGGATTGTTTTGGTCACATTAGTTATAGGTGCCACCTGCTTTGTTTATTAGATATCTCAATAAATATTGGTTATCTATTATCATTGTTTATATACCTTGGTTGGTGAACACAATCACTTTGGAGATTTGTTGCATATTTTGTAAATAATAGTTAATTTTTTTCAGTTATATCTTCATCTCCTTTTTCTCTCCCTTGTTTTGTTAAGATTAAAATAGTATGCTCCTTCTGCCTTAACTGCTTTGACATGGAGTACATAGAGGTGTATTTAAAATAACATGATTCAAACTGTAAAACAATGCCTTTTATATGAACTAAATTACCAGAGCCTTATCTACTCCATTTATAATTCCCGATTTGCTCTTCCAAATAAGGAAAATGATAGGTGGAATTTGAGTTATGTTAGTATATGACTAGGTTACAAAATTATAATGTATTATTAGCTTAGCAGTAACCTCCAATAAAATGTTGTATATATTATCTCAGCAGTTGCCAACCAATAAAATGTATATACGTAACAATATATTTATTAAAATCAATATTTATTCCTTAATTCTAGATTAGTTACCTTTATAGACACCTTGAAATATATTTATGTAGAAACTAGATTATGAACCAATTATATTTCTATGCTGTTACAATATTCTTTACAAAGCAAACCAAAATATGTCTCTAAAATTAACCTTACTCACAATAAATCACATTAAATACCCCAAATGATAATACCAGAATAGTCTATAATTGGCCAATAACTCTAATGCTGAGCTTATAACCATCAGAGAAATTGTATATTATTAAAACAATAACCAATTTATATGCAATTTCTAAGAGATTTCACAATAAGTAAGATTGACTAAATATAAAAATACAAATTATTTTCTAGCAAATAAACGGCTAGATTACGAGTTTTGCGTTAGGCTGAAAAAGTAGTGTTAACAGGTCCTAACGCTGCTTTTTCACTACCGCTGGTATTACGAGTCTTGCAGGTTTGGGGGCACCGCACACTTTTTTGGCCTTACCGCAAAACGACTTACGTAAACTTTGTAAAGTATTTTTTCTATGGGACTTCCATAGCGCTGGTATTATGAGTCTGTCCTGGGAGCCCAAAAAGTGAGTGGTGAACCCTACCCTGTCAAGAGTCCTAACGCATTTAAAAGCCAGTAGTTAAGAGTTTTATGGTACAACACCGTAGCATAAAACTCATAACTAAAGTGCTAAAAAGTACACTAACACGCATAAACTACCTATTAACCCCTAAACCGAGGCCCTCCCGCATCGCAAACCCTAAAATAAAATTTTAACCCCTAATCTGCCGCTCCAGACATTGCCGCCACTAGAATAAACATATTAACCCCTAAACCGCCACACTCCCGCCTCGCAAGCACTTGTTAAATATTATTAACCCCTAATCTGCCGCCCCTAACATCGCCACAACCTACCTACATTTATTAACCCCTAATCTGCCGCTCCGAACATCGCCGCCACCTACATTATACTTATTAACCCCTAATCTGATGCCCCCAACATCACCGACACCTACATTATTTTCATTAACCCTTAATCTGCTGCCCCCAATGTCGCCGCAACCTACCTACACTTATTAACCCCTAATCTGCCGCCCCCAACGTCGCCGCCACTATTCTAAATTTATTAACCCCTAAACCTAAATCTAACCCTAAATCTAAAGAAAATTCCTATCATTAACTACATTGTTCCTATTTAAAAAAAACTAAATACCTATAAAATAAACCCTAAGCTAGCTACAATATAAATAATAGTTACATTGTATCTAGCTTAGGGTTTATTTTTATTTTACAGGCAAGTTTGTATTTATTTTAACTAGGTAGAATAGTTATTAAATAGTTATTAACTATTTAATAACTACCTAGCTAAAATAAAGACAAATTTACCTGTAAAATTAATCCTAACCTAAGTTACACTAACACCTAACACTACCCTACAATTAAATAAATTAACTAAATTAAAAACAATTAAATTAAATTAGCTAAATCACAAAAAAAAACAGTAAATTACAGAAAATAAAAAACAAATTACAGATCTTTAAACTAATTACACCTAATCTAAGAGCCCTATCAAAATAAAAAAAGCCTGCCCAAAATAAAAAAAAACCTAGCCTAAACTAAACTATCAATAGCCCTTAAAAGGGTCTTTGCAGGGCATTGCCCCAAAGTAATCAGCTCTATTACCTGTAAAAAAAAAAAATACAAACACCCCCCAACAGTAAAACCCACCACCCACACAACCAACCCCCCAAATAAAATACTATCTAAAAAAACTAAGCTCTCCATTGCCCTGAAAATGGCATTTTGGATGGGCATTGCCCTTAAAAGGCAGTTAGCTCTTTTGCCGCCCAAACCCTAATCTAAAAAATCAAACCCACCAAATACACCCTTAAAAAAACCTAACACTAGCCCCCTGAAGATCGACTTACTGTTCTGAAGACTGGACATCCATCCTCAAGGAAGCGGCAGAAGTCTTCATCTAACCGGGCTGAAGTCCTCAACGAAGCTGGGAGAAGTCTTCATCCAAGCCGGGCAAAGTGGTCCTCCAGACGGGCAGAAGTCTTCATCCAGACGGCATCTTCAATCTTCATCCATCCGACGCGGAGCTGCTCCATCTTCAAGACATCCGACGTGGAGCATCCTCTTCATCCGGAGTCTTCTTACTGAATGACGGTTCCTTTAAGTGACGTCATCCAAGATGGCGTCCCTTAGATTTCGATTGGCTGATAGAATTCTATCAGTCAATCGGAATTAAGGTAGAAAAAAATCCTATTGGCTAATGCAATCAGCCAATAGGATTGAAGTTGAATCCTATTGGCTGATCCAATCAGCCAATAGGATTGAGCTTGCATTCTATTGGCTGATTGGAACAGCCAATAGAACGCAAGTTGAATCCTATTGGCTGATTGGATCAGCCAATAGGATTGAACTTAAATCCTATTGGCTGATTGCATCAGCCAATAGGATTTTTTCTACCTTAATTCCGATTGGCTGATATGGCGTATACTTTACAAAATAACCAGATGAGTGTTCAGCTTCCAGAGTTTCTTATTGGTCATATAAGAAGGATTTAGCCCACTATTGCAAGGATACAGGCCTTAAATTATCTTTCTTATTCTAAGAAAGTGTCCCTAAATTGCAGAGAAGATACTTCGCACAAGCCTGTTTGTTTTTTCTCTCAGTCAAAGTGATTCTCTCTCTTTGAGTCTGTCTGTCTGCCCCTTGTCTAGTGTGTGTGGCAAAATGTATCCAATGATAAACCACTCCTTCTTTTCCTCAATCATTCCCACAGAATATTGGATTCATCCTGACTGAAGCTTGTCCCTCATGCTTCCCTGAGCAGCCAAATACCTTTTGGTTGCAATACCATTTCATTCCATCGGGGGCAGTAGACAAGCAAAAATAGTTTAATTATCAAAGTTCTACAGAAAATATAGATTCTTATATATATATTTTTATCAAATGCCTATTTTTTATATTAATAAATTAATCTGGTCCACATACATGAGACTAATCAATACCATTCAATCTGAGCATTTTCATACTAAACATGAGGTCTTTGATGAACCTGCATTTAAAAATCACATTTTCATGAGTGGACTACTAGTATGAATCAATAAAATATATATGTTTATCTGACTTAGTTTGTATATCAGTTCATTTGATATACTGGTACATATTTCATTTCCTAGTCACCATCTTATATGATATATATAGATGAGCATTATAATTATTTATTAATACATGTTTGAACAGTATTTAAGACATGGGCTCAAAATCTATGATGCATTTATATGTTAACTCATAGTATCTTATTTAGAAACCTCATCTTCACATCAGGTTCCTCCCTGTGTAAGGCTTATTAGATTTCTGGAAAACAAGGAAAAATTTATTTATTTTGAAATAATTTAGAGCATTCCAAATTCACCATAGATACTTATCTACTATAATCTATTTGCCAAAAGCAATTTCATATCCATTTATTTATACATATAATTTGGACAGTCTGAGGCACATATTGAATATTTGAAAATTATTTAGATACATTTTCTAAATTTTAAATCTTCAAGATTCTTATGCTTATAACCATACATATTTCAAAGTAGATTTCTTTGCTATTCTATAGAGACGTTACATCTGAACTTCGTGTATTTGAACTCAGTATGGGACAATTTAACACCTAGATGATAAGAGCTACATCCTCTGAGATTCAGCTAGCTTCAACGATCATTTCAGACTGAGAGACTGCTCCTGCAGATAGGAAAACTCCTTATACCGGCTTCCTTTGAAGTGGATAATTTAGACATCCTGAGTTTACAAATGTCTATTTCTTTGTTCTACAAATCTGTGTTTCAGAACAAAGGGGGGGGGGGTTGATATCACCCCTTCCAGCATTTGTTCACAATGCTGTATGAGCTGGCTCCTATTAGGACAATTCCACCTTAGAATCCACTTTATTTTATTCACATTTTGGAACTAATAACTTTTTTTTTTTAACTTTTTACCGGTGCTCCACTACTTTGTTTTGCCCGCAATGCAGCCAATTCATTCAGTAATAAAGCTTCCTATATAAATGGATTAATCAATATGATATTTGTGCCCATAGCTTCCAATTATATCTCACCTTTTACATGACATAATTCCCCCTTTCAATTTTCAATGTATGTAGGACACATGTATTGGAAATTGACTAAAAACACATGTAATTGGTGAGGGTATTTATATTATATGCATTATATACAGTCTTACTGTGAAGAGAGTCTGTTATTATTTTTTATCCTCATATTTATATTCGTTAGCTAGGCATCTTTAAACTACAGTACTTCTTTCGTGCATTTGGGAAAATAACACTTCATTCTCCCTCTATGATTTGAAGTTGGGATCTAGGATGGCACGCTCGCAACTGATTAATATGAACACAATTATCCTTAAAGGTATCATTTTTAAGGATCCTAATCTTATAGGCAACTGGAGATATTTTGTCATTAATGACAAAAGGACCCTTCCATGATGGAAGAAATTTCTTCTCCTTAACCTGATCTCTTCCAAAGTTATAAAGATAAACTTTATCATTAATTTCATATTCCTTTTTGGAAGTTTTGAGATCATAATAGGTTTTAGTGGCAGTTGCGGACTTCTCTATGTTCCTTTGAGCAAAGGCATACTGCAGATGCTTCCTTTGGCAGCATTTATCAAGTTCTGGTCTGATGTACGGTATAATAGATGTTAAGGTAGAATCATTCTTCTACCAGTCATCAATTCGAAAGGTGACATCTTAGTAGCACTACTTGGAGTTGCTCTTAATGCCATTAGGACTAGAGGTAGTTTTACATCCCAGTCTTTACCTGTTTCACTCACAAACTTTTTGAGGATTTTCACAATGGACTGGTTGTAACACTCTACACCACCACTAGAGGCAGCTCTATATGCAATATGGAGCTTTCTTTTTACCCTAGTATTTTCCACATTTTGGTCATCACTTCGCTAGTGAAGTGGGTCCCCCGATCGGATTCAATTCTCTGGGGTAAACCGAATCTGTAAAACACGTGGTTGATGAGCATTGCTGTGCATGTTTCTGCACTATTTTAAGGTACACTGATGCACTCTACCCATTTTAGTGAATAGGCATGTCACTGTTAACATGTATCTGTTACCTCTTGATGACCTAGTTACTGGACCAATAAAATCGATTTGTATATCTGACCATGGCATTACCATCCCCCTTTTCTGCAATGGCGCTCTCTGTGTTGGCGCAGTGGGTTGGAACTGTGGACAGATTAAACAACCTTGACAGTAGGTTTAAACATCCTTCAACATATGCGGCCAAAAGGCGTAATCACACAGTATTTCATATGTCAACTTGGAACCATGATGGCCAGATGTGGGAGCATCATGGGCATATTGAAGCATGAGACCTCTGAACTTTGTAGGTACCACCCATTGTTTGATGCCTGTTTTGAGGTTTTAATTAACAAACCATCCTGTAACTTGAATTGTGATCTGGACTTCATTAAGATTCTAAGATCTTCCTTAAAAATACCGTCCTCTTTTGAGATGGGATTGTTTTAAGGATCTTCTATGTGTTTATAGAAGATACCTATAATGGGGTCTTCTTTTTGACTAGTGATCAGGTCCTCACTAGGAGAATCCTGACTCCATTGTACCAGGTTAGGCTCATTTTGTTGTTTAGCCTGGTTTCTGGTAATGGTTTCTACCTGAATTGCACCCATTAAGTGGTCAATATTGAGGAGTTCTCCAGTTATGGCTCCTTGTTTGGCTAATGAATCTGCAAGATGATTGCCTTCCTTATCAGGACCTAGACTCCTGGAATGACCCTTGGTCTTTTTCCAGTGTATGATTAAACCATTGGATACCACTAATTCATCAATCTCGCAGAACAACTTGCCATGTTTGACTGGTTTGTTGTTAGTTTTCTGCATGCCATTTCTTTTCCAAGTTGCCAGGTATTCAACAAAACTGTCACGCACATAATTTGAGTCAGTAATAGGTTTGTGGGGTGTTAGCCCATTTAGCTGTGTGTAGTACCTGTGGGATAAAATAGTTGCCTGAGATCCAGTATCAATTAATCAGCTTTTAAACAATCTATAATAAAAAAAGCACATTACTTTGCAGACTA
The DNA here is from genome assembly GCF_027579735.1 of Bombina bombina. Classification (NCBI taxonomy): domain Eukaryota; kingdom Metazoa; phylum Chordata; class Amphibia; order Anura; family Bombinatoridae; genus Bombina; species Bombina bombina. Next base: position 1,010,696,347 of record NC_069503.1, read on the forward strand.
TGGGGCATATGTATCAAGCTCCGTATGGAGCTTGATGTCCCGTGTTTCTGGCGAGCCTGCAGGCTCGCCAGAAACAGCAGTTATGAAGCAGCGGTCACATAGACCGCTGCTCCATAACCTGTCTGCCTGCTCTGAGCAGGTGGACAGACATCGCCGGAAATCAACCCGATCGAGTACGATCAGGTTGATTGACACCCCCCTGCTGGCAGCCGATTGGCCGCGAATCTGCAGGGGGCGGCGTTGCACCAGCAGCTCTTGTGAGCTGCTGGTGCAATGCTGAATACGGCGAGTGTATTGCTCGCCGTATTCAGCGAGGTCTGGCGGACCTGATCCGCAGTGTCGGATCAGGTCCGCCAGACCTTCATACATATGCCCCTATGAGTTTTTGTTGTCACTAGTGTCAATTTATGGAAGGTGGTTTTGCACAGTATTATAATACAAAAAAGTAAACAAGGAAATGTGTTGTACCTACCTATAGTATCTACTGCTATGTTAAGGCCCTTTTGTACTTATAGGTCTTGTTACATATCTGACCTATAACGTCACAGATATTTATTAACTTATTATTTTATTTTCCCTTTAGTACAGTGGCCCACAGTTTAGTAGTTTACCCTGTTATCTTACTGTGATTTCACAAGAGATGCAACTCAAAGGCAATTGTCAAAGAGTTTAAGTGTTTTTATACAACACAGATAAAAAAGTAACTGGGATTGGAAATGTTTGATCTGCTATGTAAATAAATTACTTTACTACTGTGCACTTATAAAGGTTACGATCCTCTTAAAAGGTTTACTATTAAACTTTTTGCTAAAGACATTGAGGTGTAAAATGTAGGACACCATATTGATGCAGCTTTGAAATATTTCTGCTTGTTACAAAGACCATATGCAATGCTGACCTAAAAATGGCAAAATCAAAGGACCATTAAATACAGTAGAATTGCATAATCAACAAGTGCAAAGTAAAAAGACAATGCAAAAGCCCTTAATTTGAGTCTCAGATAAGTAGTCATTTTTTTATATGACAAATTTCCGTTGGTTCCATTTTCCATCATCCCAGCATCACGTGACAGCCATCAGCGAATCACAAAATACATATACATATATACCGTGAATTTGGCACATGCTTAGTAGGAGCGGGTGCATTAGAAAGTGTGCGTATAAAAAGATTGTGCAAATTTTGATAATTTAACTGAATTGGAATTTTTTTATAAATTGTGTGCTCTATCTGAATCATGAACGTTTTATTTTGACTTTACTCTACCTTTAATTCAGCAATGGCAAATTGCAAACCTCTTTGGGAGCCAAGGGGTAAACCCTAAACCTAACTGCATAGGCTTGGTGACATTTGTATTTGCCAATATTAGCTATATGTCAAATGGTCATTATTAATTCACACAGCATCTTGAACATTGAATGTTCTGTCAATAAATTAACAAGATTTTCCTAAAATATATTGGTCAGCTTCAGGGATTTTACCCTTTCAATATAATCAAGTAGCTGCTCATTTATTTATTAATTGCTTAGAAAGCTTGATAGAGTCATTTCTGGATTCCACTCTTACTTTACTTTATCACAGAACAATTTATCCTTATAATTTTATTAAATAAACAAATATAATTTTAATTAGGAAGAGGAAGTAATTATTTTTCTTTAGATCCCCTCCCTGTCTTTTGGAAGAACCTTTTGTGTTACTTTTTCTGCCCTTGATCATTTAATATTAAAATGATTCTTCATTCTACAAATTTTTCTAAAACTGATTTTGAAATTGGGAATATCAGCATAATTGTATAAATAGCAAGGCTCAATTCAATGGTGTTTTAGGGGTTAATATATTGCTTTATTTAAGTTGTCATCTGGTCAGGGCAATGCACTTTGTAATTTTTAATACAGAAGGTTAATAGAGAGTTATATGTAATGCCAAAAAATGCAAAGAGCTTAAAGATACAGCCATAATTCAAGAGCAGCAATGCATTACTAGGACTTTGCTGAATACATCTGATAAGCCAATTATTTAAAGACACTCGCCAATCAAAATCTATGTAGTGACAGCCCTGTAATATTGCAGTCCACTGTGCAGGCTTACCAAGCCCAGCTACACTAAAATGAAATATTTTTACCTGTACATGGATGCTAAAAACAATGGTTCTCTCTTTTGGGTGAGCAAATTACAATTGTTTTCACCATCCACGTGCAGGCAAAAAAATTCATTTTTGATTATTTGACTTGTAGATCTGCCTTTGTGGTCTTTATAGTCAAATGTCCATGTTCTTTGATATATGTAGATCAAGCTACTAGTCAGACACATGATAGAACCACAGAACATTTACAACACTATGGGCTAGATTATAAGTGGCTCGCTATTGTTCCCATGGGTTGTGTATATTACAGGTTGAAAGTAAATGCTTTCACTCGAGCACAAATAAAATTAGTGTGAGTCGGGTTTGCGTGATTGAAGACCTAGCCTAAAGTGTTGCACTCATATATACACTATCTGATACAAATATTTATATAAATATTAATATAATTTATATAAATATGTTCATGTGTGTATATATGTAAATATATATATATCTTTATATATGTGCATATATGTGTAGATATATGGATATACACACAAATAAGCACATATATACACAGATACTACTGCAAATCCGTATCTCATGTCATGTCACTCTCCCTCTTGATTTTACTTACTGCTGGGGACATCTCCCCTAATCCTGGTCCCCAACCACTGCCTAGCCGTGCACATCCATGTGTACCATCCCATAGACTCCAAAAACAAAACTCTGCAAACCTTACTCACATTCCTCTTGCATCAAAAGCCACTACCCATTTCCCTTGCGCATTCTGGAACTCTCGCTCTGTTTGCAACAAGCTCACTTCTATACATGACCTCTTCATCTCCCGCTCCCTCAACCTTATGGCCCTAACAGAAACCTGGCTCTCTCCCCTAGACACAGCATCCACTGCTGCTCTGTCATATGGGGGTCTCCACTTCAGCCACACTCCTGGGTCTGGTAATAGACAAGGAGGTGGTGTAGGTATTTTACTTTCCTCTCGTTGCACCTTTCAACAAATACATCCCATCTCTTCACTCACATTTCCCTCATTCAAACTCACATGATTCACTTATTCTCCCCTCTCTCTGTATGTGTTGCAGTCATATACCAACCCCATGGCTCCTCATCTCAATTTCTAGATCACTTGGCTGCCTGGCTACCCTATTTCCTTTCCTCAGACACCCCTGCCCTTATTCTTGGCAACTTCAATATCCCTCTTGACAATCCCACTGCCTCATCTGAAAAACAACTTCTGCAACTCACTTCCTCTTTCGGTCTGTCACAATGGACTGATTCTCCCACTCACAAAGATGGTCACTCTCTTGACCTGATCTTTAGCTATCGATGCACTCTCTCGAACTTCACAAACTCCCCCTTTCCTATTTCTGACCACCATCTCCTTACTTGCAACATATCATCCCTCCCTACAACTCTCCCTCCTCCTTCTCCTCACACCAAACATCACAGAAGCATTATGTCATTAGATCAGCAACAGCTTGCTAATTACCTCAAACCTCTCCTCTCATCCTTCTCCTCCTTTTCCTGCCCTGAACAATCTATCTGCCACTATAATTCCACCCTCATCCTCAGCCCTGGCATACTCCTCTGACACGGTACCTACACAGATGTTACCATACTGCTGAGCGGCACTGGAGAAAATCTTGGAGTTCAGCTGATTTTCTTCATTACAAATTCACCTTGAACTCCTACTATTCTGCCTTAATCTCCATAAGCAACACTACTTCTCTACTCTTATCTCTAATCTTTCTTCAAACCCAAAACGTCTGTTCTCCACTTTCAATACTCTCCTCTGCCCTCCCCCACCTCCTAATACAACTTCTCTGTCAGCTCAGGACTTTGACAGCCAATTCAATAACAAAATTGACTCCATCAGAAATTAAATCAGCTCTCAACATAGTTCTATTCTCTCACCCCCTCAAATGCTCTCACTCAACCACAACCCACATAACCTTAAACTTAGCTCATTCTCCCCTGTTACTGAGGAAGAAGTTTTGCCACTTATACTGCGGTCTCACTACCTGTCCCCTTGACCCTATCCCCTCACAGCTACTCCCCTCCCTCTCTGCTACCCTTACCCCTATACTTACACACATTTTCAACCTCTCCCTCAGCACCGGTATATTTCCCTCATCGCTGAAACATGCACTGGTCACACCTATCCTCAAAAAACCTTCCCTTGAACCTACCCCCATATCCGACTACTGCCCTATTTCCCTCCTCCCTCTTGCCTCAAAGCTTCTCGAAAAACTAGTATATGCATGCCTATCCCATTTCCTTACGTTAAACTCCCTTCTTGACCCATTGCAATCTGGATTTCGTCCCCATCACTCCACAGAGACGGCTATTGTTAAGGTTACCAACAACCTACTTACAGCAAAATCAAAAGACCACTTCTCTCTGCTCATCCTCATTGATCTGTCCACAGCCTTTGACACTGTTGACCACCCTCTCTTGCTCCAAATGATCCAATCCTTCAGCATCTGTGACACAGCCCTTTTGTGGCTCTCTTCCTACCTGTCAAACCGTACCTTTAGTGTAGCCTTCTCTGGGGCCTCCTCTGCCCCGTGACCACTTACTGTCGGAGTACCGTCCTCGGTCCCCTTCTCTTCTCAATCTACACGTCATCACTAGGTTCCCTAATAAAGTCCCACGGTTTCCAATATCATTTGTATGCCGACGATACCCAAATCTACTTCTCTGCACCAGACCTATCTCCTTCCTTGCTAACCTATGTCACTTACTGTCTTTCTCACATCTCTTCCTGGATGTCCTCTCACTATCTCAAGCTAAATCTCTTCAAAACAAAATCTCCACCCCCCAATCTCTCTACAACTGTCGACAACTCCATCATTATCCCTACCCAACATGCCCGATGTCTCAGGGTCACATTTGACTCAGATCTTTCTTTCACTACTCACATTCAGTCCTTGGCTAAAGCCTGCCGCTTCCACCTTAAAAACATCTAAAAAATTCGACACTTCCTTACACAAGACACAATTAAGATTTTAATCCACTCTCTTTGCCGCCTCGATTACTACAAGTCTGTCCTCTCTGGTCTCCCCACCTGCCGTCGCTCTTCATCTGCTGCACCTCTCTGCCAATCCCTTTGCTGGCTTCCTCTTGCCTCTAGGATCAAACACAAAATTTTCACTCTGACATGCAAAGCCCTCAACTGCACTGCTCCCCCCTATATCTCAGACCTTGTCTCCAGATACTCTCCCTCCCGTACCCTTCGCTCTGCTCATGACCTCCTACTCTCCTCCTCTCTGGTTACCTCATCGCACTCCCGTTTGCAGGACTTCTCCAGACTGGCTCCCATCTTGTGGAACGCTCTGCCTCGCTCCTCAAGACTCTCCCCTAGTTTTGAAAGCTTCAAGCGCTCCCTAAAGACTCTACTGTTCAGGGATGCTTACAACCTATGCTAACCTTACTTTATACCAGTTCTATCCCCTGAACCCCATTAGCATGTAAGCCTAAGAGTCCAGCTGTTTGTAGATCACCTTCTTAAGAGCTGACTACAACAGTGCAACTCTTGGCAGGGCCATCTAACCATTTGATCCCTATATTTGTTTTGTTGTACTCCCCCTTTGTTTATAGCGCTGTGGAATCTGTTGGCGCTCTACAAGTAACAGATAATAATAATAATAATATATGGGTTTTTTTTTGTTTTTTTAAATAAGGCAAAGGTGACATTTTATGTTAGTAAATACACAATTTATATATTTTTTACATATTTGTTAGAGGTGGTGGGACTACACCCTATCCGTACACTAAATCACTACTGGAAAGTTGACACAATTTATATTGTTTAGTCACTAGGTGTAAAAAAAAAAAAACCTCCCTTTAAACTACCACTCCATATAACTGCTTCCACTAACATCAAAAACCCTGGAAAAACTAGTTTACAACCTTCTAACCCACTTCCTGTCCTCCAAATCCTTGCTTGACCCCCTGCAATCTGGCTTCCATCCCCAACACTCAACTAAAACTGCCCTCACCAAGGTTACCAGCAATCTACTTATACTTATCTTAATAAACCTCTCAGCTGCCTTCAACACAGTTGACCACCCCTCCTCCTACAAACCCTTAACTCTCTTTGTGTTTGTGACACTTCTCTCTGTCTTGGATCCACTTGTATCTTTCTCAGAGGTCCTTTTCTGTGTCATTTGCTGGCAACTCCTCCTCTTTAATTCCTCTGTCTATTGGAGTACCTAAATGCTATATCCTGGGTCCTCTATTCTTTTCTATTAACCCCTTTTCACAGTTATTACTTTCTATGCCATCCTAACTGCACTGGGCTTTAGCGCCGTTAGGATGGCATGGAATGTCCAACTCATTCAGCTATCCTGAAACCTTAGCCACTTCCTATATTAAAACGTGGGCTGAAAGACATGCCTAGTATCATAGGCACTCCCCCTGACCCAACCCCATCATTGAAATTATTGAAATTTAAATTTTACTCATTTGTTTATATCAGAACTTTGTAATGTAACCGATGTAAACAAATGAGTCCTGACAGGAAGTGGTTAATCCTGTTTTACTGGGTAAACTATCAACAGCTATGGCTTCAAATATCACCTCTACACCCAGATCTACCTCTCCACCCTTGCTCTCTCTCCCTCTGTCCTTTCTCACATCAGCGACTGTTTATTTTCTATTTCTTCCTGTATGGCCTCTCACCACCTAAAGATTAACATGTCCAAGACTGAGCTCCTTCTAATTCCCCCCCCCCCTGGCTATACTCTGATTTCTTACTGTTCTAGCTATCAAGTGCTCAGAGTTACACTTGACTTCAAACTGTCCTAACTCCCACATTCAATCACTCTATTCATCCTGCTGCAACCACCTACGCAATATTTCCAAAATTTGCCCATTTCTGAGCGCTGACACCACAAAGCAACTAATCCATTTCCTTGTGATTTCCCGATTTTACTACTGTAATAACCTACTCACTGGTCTTCCTCTCTCCCCCTTCAATCCTTCCTAAATGCCTCTGCCAGGCTAATCCACCGTTCCCGCCACTCTGTATCTGCTGCACCTCTCTGTGAGTCCCTTCACTGGCTACCCATTTACCACAGAATTAAATTCAAAATTCTCACCCTGATCTACAAAGCCCTTACCAGCTCTGTTCCCCACTACCTATCCTCACTAATCAACAAATGTACTCCAGCCCGCCCCCTAAGATCCAACAATGATTTGCTCCTTGCATCTTCTATCATTACCCATTCCCATGCTAGACTGCAGGACTTCTGTCGTGCAGCACCAACCCACTGGAACGCAATTCCTCGCGCTGTCAAGCTTTCTCTTAATCTGCCTTCTTTTAAACACACCCTAATAGTGATGTCACAAATAGTTCACCAGGGAATAGTTCCCGGCGAATATAGCTTGTTCGCGTTCGCCGCAGCGGGCGAACATATGCGATGTTCGATCCGCCCCCTATTCGTCATCATTGAGTTAAACTTTGACCCTGTACCTCACAGTCAGAAGACACATTACAGCCAATCAGCAGCAGACCCTCCCTCCCAGACCCTCCTACCTCCTGGACAGCATTCATTTTAGATTCATTCAGAAGCTGCATTCTTAGTGAGAGGAGGGACAGTGTAGCTGCTGCTGATTTAATAGGGAAATCGATAGCTAGGCTAGTGTATTCAGTGTCCACTACAGTCCTGAAGGACTCATCTGATCTCTGCTGTAAGGACAGCACCCCAAAAAGCCCTTTTTAGGGCTAGAACATCAGTCTGCTTTTTTTTTTTTTCCTGTGTAATCTAATTGCAGTTGCCTGCCTGCCAGCTTGTGTGTCAGGCTCACAGCGTATACTGTGCCCACTTGCCCAGTGCCACCACTCATATCTGGTGTAACAGTAGTTTACATTTAAAAAACAACAACACTTTTTTGACTGTGTTAAATAATAGCAGTCAGTTTCCTTCACACGTGTGCGTTTCAGTGCCTGCCAGGGCACAGTGTCACCCCAGTGCAACTCATATCTGGTGTAACAGTAGTGTACATTTAAAAAAAAAAAACACTTCTTTGACTGTGTTAAATAATAGCAGTCAGTTTCCTTTACACGTGTGCGTTTCAGTGCCTGCCAGGGCACAGTGTCACCCCAGTGCAACTCATATCTGGTGTAACAGTAGTGTACATTTAAAAAAAAAACACATTTTTTACTGTGAAATAATAGCAGTCAGTTTCCTTCACACGTGTGCGTTTCAGTGCCTGCCAGGGCACAGTGTCACCCCAGTGCAACTCATATCTGGTGTAACAGTAGTGTACATTTAAAAAAAAAAACACTTTTTTGACTGTGAAATAATAGCAGTCAGTTTCCTTCACACGTGTGCGTTTCAGTGCCTGCCAGGGCACAGTGTCACCTCAGTGCAACTCATATCTGGTGTAACAGTAGTGTACATTTTAAAAAAAAAAACACTTTTTTGACTGTGAAATAATAGCAGTCAGTTTCCTTCACACGTGTGCGTTTCAGTGCCTGCCAGGGCACAGTGTCACCCCAGTGCAACTCATATCTGGTGTAAAAGTAGTGTACATTTAAAAAAAAACAAAAAACACTTTTTTGACTGTGAAATAATAGCAGTCCATTTCCTTCACACGTGTGCGTTTGAGTGCCTGCCTGCCAGGGCACAGTGTCACACCAGTGCAACTCATATCTGGTGTAACAGTAGTGTACATTTAAAAAAAAAACAACACTTTTTTGACTGTGAAATAATAGCAGTCAGTTTCCTTCACACGTGTGCGTTTCAGTGCCTGCCTGCCAGGGCAGTGTCACACCAGTGCAACTCATATCTGGTGTAACAGTAGTGTACATTTTTAAAAAAACAGCACTGATAGGGGACGTAACAGGGATTAAACTGATAAGAATAGTACTACTTAACACACAACTCCTATCTGGTGGCACATTAGATTGCACGCGCAGTGCCCCAAATTTGAAGTAGGAGGACCGACTAAGCATCTTTTTCCATCTCCCGGTTCCTAAAATCGATGCCATATACACGTCCCCTGATAGGGGACGTAACAGGGATTAAACTGATAAGAATAGAACTACTTAACACACCACTCCTATCTGATGGTACATTAGATTGCACGCGCAGTGCCCCAAATTTGAAGTAGGAGGACCGACCAAGCATCTTTTTCCATCTCCCGGTTCCTAAAATCGATGCCATATACACGTCCCCTGATAGGGGACGTAACAGGGATTAAACTGATAGGAATAGTACTACTTAACACACCTTATAATAACGCAGAGAGAGGCAATGCAGAGAGAGGGGTCTGAAGAAGAGGAGTCAGAGGAGGAAGGTGGCTTTGAGGAGGTGGAAGCCCAAACACAGCAGGCGTCCCAGGGGGCTTGTTGTCACCTTTCGGGGACCCTTGGTGTTGTACGTGGCTGGGTGGAGGAAGAGACCTTCAATGACATCAGTGAGAACAAGGAACAGGACATGGCTAGCTTGGTATCCAACCTTGTGCAAATGGGGAGTTTGCGGTTGTGCAAATGGACTGTTTGCGGTGCGTTAAACGGGGAGTTTGGTCTGTCACTGTGAAGCGGGCGTAACCCTTACACTATCTGATCGATACAACATCATACCTGATGTTTTAAAGCACGTTATTCCAAACAATTTAGGAATGTTAGGTGATTTATGCCCTTTATGGATTAAAACCAGACTCTGCATCAACTATGTAATTTTCCATGGGAGTTTTGCCATGGATCCCCCTCCGGCATGCCACAGTCCAGGTGTTAGTGCCCTTGAAACAACTTTTCCATCACTATTGTGGCCAGAAAGAGTCCCTGTGGGTTTTAAAATTCGACTGCCTATTGAAGTCTATGGCGGTTCGCCCGTTCGCGAACAGTTGTGGAAGTTCGCGTTCGCCGTTCGCGAACCCAAATTTTTATGTTCGCGACATCACTACACCCTAAAGACATTTTTGTTCAGGGAAGCCTACCACCCTACTAAGTAACATATGAATTCCAGTTAATAATTGTTCTCATCTAACTGTATTAACATCATTCTTACCCTTAAGTTTAGAGGATAGAAGGGAAAGAGATGACATGAAAAAACCTTCAAATATATGAAGGGACTTAATAAAGTAGAAGCTGAAAGCATTTTCCATAAAAAAACTAAACAAATGCCAAGAAAAGGGGTCAAAATCTAAAGATATAGAGGGTAGCAGATTCAGGAGAAATGTGAGGAAGCATTTTTTTACAGAAAGGGCGGTGGATTCATGGGATTCATGGTGGTAAATACAAATGGCTAGATTACGAGTATTGCGTTAGACTTAAAAAGCAGCGTTGGCCGGTCCTAACGCTGCTTTTTAACGCCCGCTGGTATTACTAGTCTTGCAGGTATAGGTGTACCGCTCACTTTTTTGGCCAGACTCGGAAATACCGCAAATCCACTTACGTTAATTGCGTATCCTATATTTTCAATGGGACTTGCATAGCGCCGGTATTACAAGTCTGACCAAAAGTGAGCGGTACACCCTGTCCTGTCAAGACTGGTACCGCATTTAAAAGTCAGTAGTTAAGAGTTTTACACTACAACGCCGTAGCATAAAACTCTTAACTAAAGTGCTAAAAAGTACACTAATACCCATAAGCTACCTATTAACCCCTAAACCGAGGCCCTCCCACATCGCAAACACTAAAATAAATTTTTAACCTCTAATCTGCCGAACCGGACATCGCCGCCACTTTTATAAATATATTAACCCCTGCACTCCCGCATCGCAAACACTATTGAAATATTATTAACCCCTAATCTGCTGGCCCTAATATCGCCGCCACCTACCTACATTTATTAACCCCTAATCTGCCGCCCCCAATATCGCCGCCACTATAATAAAGTTATTAACCCCTAAACCTAAGTCTAACCCTAACCCCCCCTAACTTAAATATAATTTAAATAAATCTAAATAAAATGACTACAATTAACTAAATAATTCCTGTTTAAAACTACTTACCTATAAAATAAACCCTAAGCTAGCTACAATATAACTAATAGTTACATTGTAGCTAGCTTAGGGTTTATATTTATTTTACAGGCAAGTTTGCATTTATTTTAACTAGGTACAATAGTTATTAAATAGTTATTAACTATTTACCAACTACCTAGCTAAAATAAATACAAATTTACCTGTAAAATAAAACCTAACCTAAGTTATAATTAAACCTAACACTACACTACAATTAAATTAATTACCTAAATTAAATACAATTAATAACAATTAAATAAAATTATCTAAAGTACAAAAAAAAACCAGAAGAAGGTTCCTTTAAATGATGTCATCCAACATGGCTTCCCTTCAATTCCGATTGGCTTCATCAGCCAATAGGATTTTTTCTACCTTAATTCCGATTGGCTGATAGAATTCTATCAGCCAATGGAATTGAAGGGACACCATCTTGGATGACGTCATTTAAAGGAACCTTCATTCTGTGTTTAGCTATCGGAAGAAGAGGATGCTCTGCGTCGGATGTCTTGAAGATGAACCCGCTCCGTGCCGGATGGATGAAGATAGAAGATGCCATCTGGATGAAGACTTCTGCCCGTCTGGAGGACCACTTCGCCCGGCTTGGATGAAGACTTCTCCCGGCTTCGTTGAGGACTTCGGCCCGGTTGGGTGAAGACGTCTACCGGTAAGGTGATCTTTAGGGGGTTAGTGTTAGGTTTTCTAAGGGGGGATTGGGTGGGTTTTAGAGTAGGGTTGGTTGTGTGGGTGGTGGGTTTTAATGTTGGGGGGGAATTGTAATTTTTTTTCAGGTAAAAGAGCTGATTACTTTGGGGCAATGCCCCGCAAAAGGCCCTTTTAAGGGCTATTTCTAATTTAGTGCACGGTAGGGCTTTTTTTATTTTGGGGGGGGCTTTTTTCATTTTTTTTTAGGGGGATTAGATTAGGTTTAATTAGTTTAAAAATGTTGTAATTTCTTTATTATTTTCTGTAATTTAGTGTTGGTTTTTTTTGTACTTTAGATAATTTTATTTAATTGTAATTAATTGTATTTAATTTAGGTAATTAATTTAATTGTAGTGCAGTGTTAGGTGTAATTGTAACTTAGGTTAGGGTTTATTTTACAGGTAAATATGTCTTTATTTTAACTAGGTTGTTATTAAATAGTTAATAACTATTTAATAACTATTGTACCTAGTTAAAATAAATACAAAGTTGCCTGTAAAATATAAATAAACCTTAATCTAGCTACAATGTAACTATTAGTTATATTGTAGCTATCTTAGGGTTTATTTTATAGGTAAGTATTTAGTTTTAAATAGGAATTATTTAGTTAATTGTAGTAATTTTATTTAGATTTATTTAAGTTAGGGTTAGACTTAGGTTTAGTGGTTAATAACTTTATTATAGTGGTGGCGACGTTGGAGGTGGCAGATTAGGGGTTAATAAATGTAGTTAGGTTGCGGCGACATTGGGGGCGGCAGATTAGGGGTTAATAAATAAAATGTAAGTGTCGGCGATGTTGGGGGCAGCAGATTAGGGGTTCATAAGTATAATGTAGGTGGCGGCGGTGTCCGGAGCGGCAGATTAGGGGTTAATAATATAATGTAGGCGTCGGCGATGTCGGGGCAGCAGATTAGGGGTTAATAAGTGTAAGATTAGGGGTGTTTAGACTCAGGGTTCATGTTAGGGTGTTAGGTGTAGACATAAATGTATTTTCCCCATAGGAATCAATGGGGCTGCATTAGGAGCTTTACGCTGCTTTTTTGCAGGTGTTAGGTTTTTTTCAACCAGCTCTCCCCCATTGATTCCTCTGGGGAAATCGTGCACAAGCACGTTTAGCCAGCTCACCGCTAACGCAAGCAGCGCTGGTATTGAGGTGAGATGTGGAGCAAAATTTTGCTCTACGATCACTTTTTTGTGGTTAACGCCGGGTTTGCAAAAACCTGTAATACCAGCGCTGTCTATGAGTGAGTGGTGAGCATAAACTGCTCGTTAGCACCGCACAGCTTCTAACGCAAAACTCGTAATCTAGGTGAAAGATTGTAAAGAAATTCCGGGGACATACATACAGTAAGGGTATCGTAAGAAAAAAATAACATGTAATATGGGTAGACTTGATGGGCCTTTTTGGTTCTTATCTTACGTCAAATTCTATTTTTCTATGTATGCTCTATCTGACTTTGGGTTTTATTTTTCTTTAGTCTGCATGATTAAGGACATGTTTTCCTTGCTGGACCATATGGAAAAATTAAATAAAGGTCTGTTTTAATTTATGCTGCTGGATGATATGTACCCACTAATCACCATCTACCTCCCATTAGTGTATTGCTGAGCCTATTTAGGTATGCTTTTCAACAAGGCCTGACAGTCAGAGAATAAAGTCGGTTTAATAATAGAAGTAAATGTCTTTTAAATTGTATGCTGCATCTGAATCATACAAGTTTAATTTTGACTTTCATGTTTCTTTAACAGTGAATCACTTGTTTGTTTAGTCTCATGTAACCAGCATGTCTATAAATAGGGCTAGGATAGCTAAATTAGGGTTAGCAGCTTGTAAGTTAAAGTTAAAGTATTAACCACTCATAGAAACAGGAGATATTGTCAAATCATCTTTATTTGTATTAATATTAGAATGAGAACAAACCCAGTCCCTATGACATATGGCTTGTGTTGTGTTTGTATGATGTACTTTGCATTTCTCACTTGCACCTAGATTACGAGTTTTGCACTAAACAGGGTGCGGGTGCGTTACTGAAAAACCTCCTTGTGCTGTGTGTTATGGTTATGGTGCGTTAAGCTCCATACCGCACAAAGCCAAGGGCTGAGTTTATGTCCTCATACACGCTTTCCCCCATAGACATCAATGGGGAGAGTGTGTTAGAAAAAAACTAATACCTGTGATCGCGGAATGGCAAATCACCATAACGCAACCCCATTGATGTCTATGGGGGAAAGAAAGTTACGTTTAAACCTCTAGTCTAAACACCTCTAATCCACCGCTCCCCGACATCGCCAACACTTAATAAAAGTTATTAACCCCTAATCCGCCGCTGCCCGACATCGCTGACACTAATAAAAGTTATTAACCCCTAATCTGCCGCTGCCCGACATCGCTGACACTAATAAAAGTTATTAACCCCTAATCCGCCGCTGCCCGACATCGCTGACACTAATAAAAGTTATTAACCCCTAATCCGCCGCTCCCCGACATCACCAACACTAATAAAAGTTGTTAACCCCTAATCCTCCACCAATGACATCGCCGATACCTAAATAAAGTTATTAACCCCTAATCCATCACTCCCTGACACTAAATAAACCTATTAACCACTAAACCGCCAGCCCCACACATCACAACTAATAAATAAACCTATTAACCCCTAAACCGCCGGACCCCACATCGCAACTAATAAATAAACCTATCAATCCCTAAACCACCGGACCCCTACATTGCAAAACACTAAATTAAACTATTAACCCCTAAACCTAATACCCCCTAACTTTAAATTAAAAGTTACAATATAACTATACAGTGGCAGTGTTAACTAATCGAATATTGTCTTTTTAAATGAACTTACTTATGAGACCCTTTGCGGACTGACAAGAGACTCCATCTCACATGGGACAATCTTTTTTGATTGCGGGAGACTTTCAGAGACACCTTGTGGTTGTATTTACTCCGCTGTAAGGATACTACATTCTTATCTGCTTTTACATATCTCATATTCACCGAGATTACGAGTTTTGCGGTAACAGGGGTGCGTTGCTAACTAGCCTTTTATTTTAACGCTACCTTAAGACAACGCTGGTATTATAGGTTTTTTTAAACCTGGCGTTAGCCGCAAAAAGGTGAGCGTAGAGCAAAATTTACCTACACATCTGACCTCAATAACAGCGTTGCTTACGGTAGCGGTAAGCTGGCTAAACGTGCTCGTGCACAATTTCTCCATAGGAAAGGAATTTTATGTCTACACCTAACACCCTAACATGAACCCCGAGTCTAAACACCCCTAATCTTACACTTATTAACCCCTAATCTGCCATCCCCGACATCGTTGCCACATACATTATAATTATTAACCCCTACTCTGCCGCTCCGGACACCGCCGCCACCTACATTATCCCTATGAACCCCTAATCTGCTGCCCCCAACATCGCCAAACCCTACATTATATTTATTAACCCCTAATCTGCCCCCCCAACGTCGCCGGAACCTACCTACAATTATTAACCCCTAATCTGCCCCCGCCGACACTATAATAAAGTTATTAACCCGTAAACCTAAGTCTAACCCTAACACCTCCCTAACTTAAATATAATTTAAATACATCTAAATAAAATAACTACAATTAAATAAATTATTCCTATTTAAAACTAAATACTTACCTATAAAATAAACTAATAGTTACATTGTAGCTAGCTTAGGATTTATATTTATATATATATATTTATATTTATTTTACAAGCAACTTTGTATTTATTTTAACTAGGTAGAATAGTTATTAAATAGTTATTAACTATTTAATAGCCACCTAGTTAAAATAAGTACAAATTTACCTGTAAAATAAATCCTAACCTAAATTACAATTACACCTAACACTACACTATCATTAAATAAATTACCTAGACTAAATACAATTAACTACAATTAAATTAAATAAACTCAAGTACGAAAAACAACAAACACTAGATTACAGAAAATAAAAAAATAATTAATTTTTTTTTAAACTAATTACACCTACTCTAATCCCCCTAATAAAATAAAAATGCCCCCCAAAATAATAAAATTCCCTACCCTATACTAAATTACAAATAGCCCTTAAAAGGGCTTTTTGCGGGGCATTGCCCCAAAGTAATCAGCTCTTACCTGTAAAAAAAAATACAATACCCCCCCAACATTAAAACCCACCACCCAACCCTACTCTAAAACCCACCCAGTACCCCCTTAATAAAACCTAACACTACCCCCTTGAAGATCACCCTACCTTGAGATGTCGTCACCCAGTTGGGCACAAGTTGACTTCCAGAGGGGCAGAAGTCTTCATCCGATCCGGGCAGAAGAAGACCTCCATATGGGCAGAAGGCTTCATCCAGGCGGCATCTTCTATCTTCATCCATTCGGAGCAGAGCGGGTCCATCTTCAATCCAGCCGACGCGGAGCATCCTCTTCAAACAAAGTCCAAGCGAAGAATAAAGGTTCCTTTAAATTATGTCATCCAAGATGGCGTCCCTTGAATTCCGATTCGCTGATAGGATTCTATCAGCCAATTGGAATTAAGGTAGGAAAAATCCTATTGGCTGATCCAATCAGCCAATATAATGCAACCTCAATCCTATTGGCTGATTGGATCAGCCAATAGGATTTTTCCTACCTTAATTCCGATTGTCTGATAGAATCCTATCAGCCAATCGGAATTCAAGGGACGCCATCTTGGATGACTTCATTTAAAGGAACCTTCATTCTTCGCTTGGACTTCGTTTGAAGAGGATTGAAGATGGACCCGCTCCGCTCCGGATGGATGAAGATAGAAGATGCCGTCTGGATGAAGACTTCTGCCACTTGGAGGACCTCTTCTGCCCGGATCAGATAAAGACTTCTGCCCATCTGGAGGTCCACTTGTGCCCAGCTGGGTGAAGACGTCTCAAAGTAGGGTGATCTTCAAGGGGGTAGTGTTAGATTTTTTTAAGGGTGGATTGGGTGGGTTTTTCGAGTAGGGTTGGGTGTGTGGGTGGTGGGTTTTAATGTTGGGGGGTATTGTATTTTTTTACAGGTAAAAGAGCTGATTACTTTGGGGCAATGCCCCGCAAAAGGCCCTTTTAAGGGCTATTTGTAATTTAGTATAGGGTAGGGAATTTTATTATTTTGGGGGGCTTTTTTATTTTATTAGGGGGATGTCAGTGTTTTTTTCCCTGTTGTGTTTGCCATGTGCTGCTGGCAGCCATTTTACTCACCTCTCTTCCTGACTATGGTGCATTGTGGGGGATGCTGCTCAATTCCTGCACTTCCTTTTATGGCCAGAATGGTGTGCATCATCCATGTGAGACAGGATGCAGTCTCAGAATTGTGATGTTATCACTTATTATTTAAAGGGCCTCTGTTCCGTATGCTTTGCCTTTGCATTGTCTTAGACCTGTTTATGAGAGTTCCTGTGTATTACCTGGCTGCCTGACGTCCTTCCTGGTTCCTGATCCCTGGCTTGTTCCTGACTCTGCTGTTTTCCTTGTTCCTGATTCCGGCTCGTCTGACTATTCACTTTGGCTCCTGACTCGGCTCGTCTGACTACCAGCTCTGGTTTTGATTCCTGGCTTGTTATTTGACTTGTGGACTTTTTAATATTTTTTGCTATTAATAAAGGTGTGATTATTTTTGCACTTCTCGTCTCAGTCTGATTCCTGGCACCCTGACAGGGGATTAGATTAGGTGTAATTAGTTTTAAAAAAAATGTAATTATTTTTTTATTTTCTGTAATTTAGTGTTTGGTTTTTTGTACTTTAGTTTATTTAATTTAATTGTAGTTAATTGTAGGTAATTTAGTAAATTAATTTAATGATAGTGTAGTGTTAGGTGTAATTGTAACTTAGGTTAGGATTTATTTTACAGGTAAATTTGTACTTATTTTAACTAGGTAGTTATTAAATAGTTAATAACTATTTAATAACTATTCTACCTAGTTAAAATAAATACAAAGTAGCCTGTAAAATAAATATAAACCCTAAGATAGATACATATGTAACAATTAGTTATATTGTAGCTAGTTTAGGGTTTATTTTACAGTATTTAGTTTTAAATAGGAATAATTTATTTAATTGGGGTAATTTTATTTAGTTTTATTTAAATTATATTTAAGTTAGGGGGGTTAGACTTAGGGTTAGACTTAGGCTTAGGGGTAAATAAATTTAATATAGTAGCAGCGACATTGGGGGTGGCAGATTAGGGGCTAATAAATGTAGATAGGTGTCGGCGATGTTAGGGGCGGCAGATTAGGGGTTAATAAAATGTAACTAGTGTTTGTGATGCGGGAGTGCGGCGGTTTAGGGGTTAATATATTTCTTACAGTGGCGGCGATGTCCGGTCAGCAGATCAGGGGTTAAAAACTTTATTTAAGTGTCTGCGATGTGGGGGGGGGGGCTCGGTTTAGGGGTTAATAGGTAGTTTATGGGTGTTAGTGTACTTTGTAGCACTTTAGTTAAGAGTTTTATGTTACGGCATTAGCCCATAAAACTCTTAACTACTGACTTTTAAATGCAGTAGGAGTCTTGACAGGAGAGGGTCTACCGCTCACTTCTTCCAAGACTCGTAATACCGGCGTTAGGCAAATCCCATTAAAAAGATAGGATACGCAATTGACATAAGGGGATTTGCGGTAAGCTCGAGTCGCGGAAGAAAAGTGAGCGGTACACCTGTACCTGCAAGACTCGTAATACCAGCGGGCGTTAAAAAGCAGCGTTGGGCCCCCTCAATGCTGCTTTTTAAGGCTAACACAAGACTCGTAATCTAGCCGATTGTTTGAGGGTTCAAAATGTGAGTGTGCATTTTGTGGAGATAAATTTGTGTTGTTTTGATTGTACTGCACTTAGAGAGGTTTGCGCTTTTCTCTTGTTTTCTCTTTAAACTATAAATTAACCTATCATTACTATTCTAATAAAATACAAATAAACTACCAATTAAAAAAAAACTGTTAAAATCAGCTAATAGGATTTCAGTAGCTCTCATCCTATTGGCTAATTTGAATTTGAAGAAACAAATTAGCCAATAGGAATGCAAGGTATGCCATTTTTAAACAGGTACCTTGCATTCAACTTCAGTGTATAGTGGTGATCGTATGAAAAGGACGCTCCGCGCAGGATGTCATCACTGGTCCTGGATATCTCTGCTCCGTACCGCCGGGAAGAAGATAGAAGACGCCCCCACGATGGATGAAGATGTCACCGCCTGGATAAAGACTTCTCACCACCTGCATGAAGACTTCTCATTGCCTGGATGGAGATGGATGTCCAGACTTCAGGAATCGTGAGTAGATATTCTGGGGTTAGTGTTTTCTTTTCTTTTTTGGGGTGTTTTTTTTTTTTAGATTAGGGCTTTGGGCTTGTAAAAGAGCTGAATGCCCTTTTAAGGGCAATGCCCATACAAATGCCCCTTTATGGGCAATGGGTAGCTTAGTTTTTTTTTTATAGGGCTATAAGATTAGGTGTAATTGTTTTTATTTTTGATCATTTCTTCTATTATTTTTTTGTAATCTTAGAGGTTTTTTTTCGTAATTTAGTGTTTATTATTTTTTGTAATGTTAGATTTTTTTATTTTTCTGTAGTATTAGTTTTTTTTAAATTTGTAATTTAGGTTTTTTTAATTGGTTTAATTAGGTTTTTTTATTAGAATAGTATTGTTAGGTTAATTTATAGTTTAATGTTAGGTTTTTTTTATTTCACAGGTAAGTTTTTATTTATTTTAAGATAGTTATATTGTAACTTTTAAGGGGGTGTTAGGATTAGGGGTTAACAGTTTAATGTTAGTGTTTTGCAATGTGGGGGGCCAGCAGTTTAGGGGTTAATAGGTTTAGTTTATTAGTTGTGATGTGGGGGCTGGCGGTTTAGGGGTTAATAGGTTTATTTAGTATCAGCGATGTCAGGGGCGGCGGATTAGGGGTTAATCATTTTATTTAGTGTCGGCAATGTCGGGGAGCAGCAGATTAGGGGTTACTAGATTTATTTAGTCTTGGCGATGGGGGGTGCGGCAGATTAGGGGTTAATAGGTTTATTTAATAGTCGCAATGTGGCTGGGTGGCAGATTAGGGATTAATAGGTTAAATATAGTGTTTGTTATGCGGGAGGGTTGCAGTTTAGGGGTTAATAGGTAGTTTATGGGTGTTAGTGTACTTTGTAACATTTTAGTTATGAGTTTTGTGAAACATTTTTGTTTTGCAAAATCCATAACTACTGGTCTTAGATGGCGGAATAGATTGTGTTGGTAAAGACTGTAATGCAAGCATTTTAGCCAGACCACACAACCTGTAATACGGCGCTATGGAAAATCAGAACACTCACATTTTTTTGAGTGCGGAATGGACGTTGCTTTACAGGCTAAAATGCTTGCGGTATAGCTATACCGCTGCAACTCATCAGCTAGATTATGAGTTTTGAGCGATATAGGGATTTTAACGACCGCCACAAAAGTGTTGTTATTTCACCTCCCTATTGCGCTGCTATTACAAGTTTTAAAAAAGCAGGCTTGTGCGGGCGATATGGTTGCGTTGAGCTCCATACCGCACCGAAATCAAGCGCTGCTTTGACACGTTTGTGCACAATTTCCCCATAGACATCAATGGGGAGAGCCGGCAAAAAAAAAAGCCTAACACCTGCGATCGCAGAATGAAAAGTTCCGTAACGCAGCCCCATTGATGTCTATGGGGAAAGAAAAAGGATTTTAGCAGCTCTAATCCTATTGGCTGATTGGAACAGCCAATACGATTTTAGCAGCTCTAATCCTATTAGCTGATTTAAATCTTTCAGCCAATAGGAATGCAAGGGACGCCATCTTGGATGACGTCACTTGCATTGAAGTTCCAGTTTACAGCGGCAATGTCTTCAGGATGGACCCCCTCCGTGCTGGATGGATGAAGATTGTCATGTTCCGGTGTATATGCGCTCAGGACACAGACCCTCAGGGCAGTGGTAGGGAATTAGATACACCGACCCCTGACCCGGGGAAGAGTATCCTGGATGTGCATAGATGAAATTCTGTGATTCATAGTTGCAAGAAGTTATTGTAGAATTCATGGAGAGTGCAACATATGTATACAATATATTCTGGCTTCACTGTGAGTTATAGTTAGTTAATAGAAGTAGTTGCAGGATTCATGAGAGAAAAATATAGCAATGTAGGATGTTCAGGCTTCAGAGTAAACTAATAGAAGATTGACTCATAGATGCAAACTAAGGTTTGTTGCAGGTTCACAGTACATAATATTATTTAGAGCTCTATGTCAGTAATAAGCAAAGCAGCACAGGTGATAGACAAGTTGAAAGTTTAAGGCATTAAATACTGTTTGTGCATATGTTGGAGAATCACAGGAAAGCTTTTTAACACATAGATGCAGAGTTATGAATATATTAACATATTTGGAGGAGGATATTTCAGCTATGACAACTTGTAGCAGAGAATAGTTATACATTTCTGAGTAAGATGCTGTTGTAGTAATTAGAGAGTGATTATAACCAAATGCATACTTGTAATTTAGAATAAAGTTCAGAGTTTATTAAGTAGCAGTGTCCTGGAAACAAAATGGAATTGTATGGATACTTGTGATTAGATTATTTTAAGCATAGCTAAAAGGAAAGGAGGTAGCTTGAATATGCTGGTAAAATCCATGCAGGAATAGTCACATACCTCTGTTGTTCTGGAACACAACTTTATAGCTAATGCAATGCACATTAGGACTGAGATGGTTTAAAAAGAAGCTGATGGAATCAGGTGCATGAATGATTAATTAGGCAGGTAAGTCGAATGCAGATACTGCCCAAACAGCATGATTGTCAGTAGCAGGGAAGGCAGTCTTAAAGGGACAGTGATATCAAGCAGGCATATGTTACAAAGATAGAAGATGCCGTCTGGATGAAGACTTCTTGCCGCATAGATGAGGACTTCGCCGGCTGGATGGATCCTTCAAGCGGGACTTCAAGAACTGTAAGTGGATCGTCGGGGGTTAGTTTTAGGTTTTTTAAGATTTTTTTGGGTGGGTTTTATTTTTAGTTTAGGGTCTGGGTATGTAAAAGAGCTAAATGCCCTTTTAAGGACAATGCATATACAAATGCCCTTTTCAGGGCAATGGGGAGCTTATTTTTTTTTTAGATAGTTATTTTATTTGGGGGGGTTGGTTGTGGGGTGATGGGTTTTACTGTTGGGGGGTGTTTGTATTTTTTTACAGGTAAAAGAGCTGTTATCTTTGGGGCAATACCCCACAAAAGGCCCTTTTAAGGGCCATTGGTAGTTTATTGTAGGCTAGGGTTTTTTTTGGGGGGGGGGCTTTTTTATTTTTTTTATTTTTGATCATTTGTTTTGTATTTTTCGTAATTTAGTTGGGGGGGTTGTAATTTAGTTATTTTATTTTTTTTGTAATTAGATACTTTTTGTAATTTTTAGAGTAGTGTTAGGATTTTTTTTAATGTGTAGTTTAGTGTAATTGAATTGGTAGTTAGTTTAATTGTAGTTTAATAATTATCTTAGTTTAATTATTAGTTTAAAATTAATTTTGAGTTTGAATTTAATTTAAGATAGGGAAATTGTAATTTTAATATAACGTTAGGGGGCGTTAGGTTTAGGGGTTAATAGTTTATTTTAGTATATTTTGTTGTGGGGGCTTTCGGTTTAGGGGTTAATAGTTTATTTAAGTATATTTCGTTGTGGGGGTTTGCATTTTAGGGGTTAAAAGGTTTATTATAGCGGCGGTGTGGGCGGACGGCAGATTAGAGGTTAATTATATTTAAATGATGTTTGCGATGTGGGAGGTTGGGGGTTTAGGGGTTAATAGGTTTATTATAGTGACGACGATGTCGGAGCGGCGGAATAGGGGTTAATAAATTTTAATAATGGCGGCGATGTCCGGAGCGGCAGATTAGAGGTTAATAAATGTATTATAGTGTTTGCGATGCGGGAGGGCCTTGGTTTAGAGGTTAATAGGTATTTTATGGGTGTTAGTGTACTTTTTAACACTTTAGTTATGAGTTTTATGATACAGCTTTGTAACGTAAAACTCATAACTGCTGACTTTAGATGGCGGTACTGATCTTGTGGTTATAGAGTGTACCGCTCACTTTTTGGCCTCCCAGGCAAACTCGTAATACCGGCGCTATGGGAGTACCATTGAAAAAATACTTTTTTAAAAGTGCGGTACTGACGTTGCGTGACAGGCTAAAAGGTGTGCAGTACACATATACAAACAAGACTTGTAATAGCAGCTTTAGGGAAAATTAAGAATTATGGGCCATAACGATGCTATTTGACTCATAACGCAAAACTCGTAATCTAGCTGATAATGCGTTACCGGCCATTCCAGCGCAATGGCCAATTTTTCAGCGGTAATAGCCGTACCGCGCTGTAACTCAAAACTCG
Organism: Bombina bombina; assembly: GCF_027579735.1. Lineage (NCBI taxonomy): Eukaryota > Metazoa > Chordata > Amphibia > Anura > Bombinatoridae > Bombina > Bombina bombina. Next base: position 1,010,719,488 of record NC_069503.1, read on the forward strand.
TTATCTAGGCCTTGGTTACTTAAAGGGATATTTTTAAAAGTTTCCAATTTACTTCTATTATCAAATTTGCTTTTTTTCCATGATATTCTGTGTTGAAGAGATACCTAGGTAGGCATCTGGAGCATTACATGAGAGGAAATAGTGCTGCCAACTATTGCTCTTGCAAATGGATACAATTCTTGCAAAACTGCTGCCATATATTGCTCCAGAAATGGTCCGGTTCCTAAACATACATCCCTGCTTTTCAACAAAAGATATCAAGATAATGAAGAAAAATTGATAATAGAAGTAAATTAGAAGGTTGTTTTAAATCACATGCTCTATCTAAATCATGAAAGAATAATTTGGGGTTTCAATATCCCTTTAACTGTAATTGGCCTGCTTCTTAGGAATCAGATGTGCAAAGAGACATGGGATGGTGGCTCGGACAGGCACCTGCAATTCAATCACTATTTTGTTGACAATACTTAGCTCCATATGTTCAGCAGCTTAAAAACAGCAGGTCCGGAGAAAACTCATTGCCCTAAAGAATTTTTATTCAAGCAAAAACTCTTAAAACTGCCATGTACGGCACAAGCCCATTAGTGAAGTACTGTGTGCGCTCTGAATAGATTATTTAGCAATTTAGATATTTCAAGAGCATGCTAACTTTTATGAGACTGTAGAAAAAATATTATATTATACTTGATAATATTACAAATATTTATAGTTGTGTCACATTTTTGGCTTTATGCGCAATAAACTCTTGATTCGTCATGGTAACGATTATCATAATGTTATGGATGTTCTACTGAATTCTGAAGTATTAAGCACATTCTGCTATATTAACCAAAACATTCTTAAAATGTTTGGATATGTGGCATAAAATGCTAATAAATGACCATGGGCCAGATTATAAGTGGCACGCTAACGATAGGGCTGACGCAATATTGTTTGACAGCGTTTTTTTGAGTGCAGTTAGCACGCGAGCGAAAAAACTGTTTAGTGCACCTCTTGTATTCTGGCCCCATGTAAGATATTTTTTTCTAAATCAGCTACACCCATATAATCTGACATTTAAAGGACCAGTCAACACATTAGATTTGCATAATCAACAAATGCAAGATAACAAGACAATGCAATAGCACTTCGTCTGAACTTTAAATGAGTAGTACATTTTTTTATAACAAATTTCAAAGTTATGTATATTTCCACTCCCCTTGTACCATGTGATAGCAATCAGCCAATCACAAATGCATATACGTATAGTCTGTGAATTCTTGCACATGCTCAGTAGGATCTGGTGACTCAAAAATTGTAAATATAAAAGACTGTGCACATTTTTTTTAATGGAAGTAAATTGGAAAGTTGTTTAAAATTACATGCTGTATCTGAATCATGAACATTTTATTTAACCTGAGTGTCCCTTTAAGGGCCTTCTGGCAAATAAATAAAACAATATTTGTAACAGAATGCATATGGTGTATAGAGAGAAATATATACAGTATGTCTGAAATAAAGCTAAATTCATTGTGACTCTAAGCACATATACAGTATGTATAATTTACTGACTGTGCAGCGCGCACAGAATTGCTGATGTTTAACACATACATGCCCTCAAAAGCAGACCGGGTAAAGATTATTTTTAAATATAAAAAAAACCTTCAAATAATCTACAAGCAATTAAAGTGATCTTTTGTTCAATAATTTTTTTTAAATATGACTACATTTTCATTGCTATTAAAGGGCTGATTTACAAAAAAAAAGTATCAGCAATCTCAATACTTAAAAGAACACTGAAGTCTAAATGAAACTTTCATGATGACAATTAGAGTATGTAATAATGAAAAAAACTTTCCAATTCCCTTCCATTTTCAAAATATGTACAATCTTTTTATATTCACACTTTCTGAGTTCTGTGATTGGCTGATGACTATTTCATGATACAGGGGGAAGGAAAGTTGAACTAAACTTGAAATTTTTCAGAAAATATTCTACTATTCATTTGAAATTCAGACTTTTTTGCATTGCCTTTTATTGGACTATCTTCATGCCAAATTTTTCTGTATTAAAAGGGACAGACTAGACCAGGCCAAGACTGACCATCGGGCATACCGGGCAAATGCCTGGTGGGCCGGCACTGATTGCCCTAGCCCGCCCTGCAGAGACAAAGCCGCACAGCATTTACAACTAGAAACAAGAAGTGGCCCTTCTTTGGTGGCCGGGCTGGCCCTAAATCTACATGTCACATGGCGCGGTGACACAGAAGAAGGTTAGTGTTCTTGCTGTGTGTTTTGTCAGTTGCTGATAGGCACATGTGTGATAACTAGTTGATTAGCTCCTACAGGCCATTACTGGTAAGATGAACACTGTGTCCACACATGTCGTTTTGCAGTGCGCACAGCCCAGCAGCAATACATGTTTGTTTGTTTTTCAAATGGTGGTGCACGCATGTTAAATAATGTGGAAGTTGGTCAGTTGAGAAAGTGTGGTAGCTATTTCGAGCGGGAGTTAGGAGATGGGACTAAGCAGAGAGGAGAGGTGTCAGAGCACTATTAAGGTAAGAAAGGCGTGTTATTGGCAAAATCAGTACACAGTGGCCATGAGCGTCATCATAGGGGACGAGTGTGGTGGTGACAGCGTCTCCCCTTACTGCATACTTAATGCTCAGCTGCTACCTGCAAGTTTTTTTTGGGCATAAAATTGACCACCTGCCAAAAAAAAGTTTCTTTTATTTCTTAAACCCCATGGCTGCCAGAATGTGCTGCTGTGAGATATGTTGCAGCACTTGTTAGCAGCCATGGGGTTTACTGTTGTAAGTTTGTTTGAGAGTTAACAGTTTAAAGCATACAGTATATCTGAGCCGGAGGTGGGGGCTGTTCCAGGTGAGCCACAAAGGATGATTTATAGACCTATAAGCAGAATGTTCATGCAAAGCTGTCTTCAAGAGTTAGTTGCAGGTAATGAAGCTTCTATTTTGAGACTGCACTAGATGACCTAATACAGTTTGTGCTTCTAAAATTAGTTTACTGAACTATAGCTGATAAAACAGTAATTAAAATTTGAGAATAAAAAAGGGTCTATGACAGGACAAATTGGAAATATATATATATTCTTCTGCAAAACCTGCACTTACTTGTGTCTTCTGTGTAAGTTTTGGGCTTTATTTATAGATATGGATTGGATATGTCAAGTTCATTGATGGTTATGGGCAGCAACAATTATAATATAATGTTAATAGATGGTAAAGGAAGGTTATCAGAATCAGGTACATATTACAATAAGCTATATGAATATATGTATGTGTGGTGTGCATGCATATGAGTGCGTGTATGTGTGGTGTGTGTGCATAGAAGTGCATTTATGTGTGGTGTGCGTGCATAAGAGTGCATGTATGTGTGGTGTGCATGCATATGAGTGCATGTATGTGTGGTGTGCGTGCATATGAGTGCGTGTATGTGTGGTGTGCATGCATATGAGTGCGTGTATGTGTGGTGTGCGTGCATATGAGTGCGTGTATGTGTGGTGTGCGTGCATATGAGTGCGTGTATGTGTAGTGTGCGTGCATAGGAGTGCATGTATGTGTGGTGTGCGTGCATATGAGTGCGTGTATGTGTGGTGTGCGTGCATAGGAGTGCGTGTATGTGTGGTGTGCTTGCATATGAGTGCATGTATGTGTGTTGTGCGTGCATAAAAGTGCATTTATGTGTGGTGTGCGTGCATAAGAGTGCATGTATGTGTGGTGTGCGTGCATATGAGTGCGTGTATGTGTGGCGTGCGTGCATAAGAGTGCATGTATGTGTGGTGTGCATGCATAAGAGTGCATGTATGTGTGGTCTGCGTGCATATGAGTGCATGTATGTGTGGTGTGCGTGCATATGAGTGCATGTATGTGTAGTGTGCGTGCATAGGAGTGCATGTATGTGTAGTGTGCGTGCATATGAGTGCATGTATGTGTGGTGTGCGTGCATAAAAGTGCATTTATGTGTGGTGTGCGTGCATATGAGTGCATGTATGTGTGGTGTGCGTGCATAAAAGTGCATGTATGTGTAGTGTGCGTGCATAGGAGTGCATGTATGTGTGGTGTGCATGCATAAGAGTGCATTTATGTGTGGTCTGCGTGCATATGAGTGCATGTATGTGTGGTGTGCGTGCATATGAGTGCATGTATGTGTAGTGTGCGTGCATAGGAGTGCATTTATGTGTGGTGTGCGTGCATATGAGTGCATGTATGTGTGGTGTGCGTGCATATGAGTGCATGTATGTGTAGTGTGCGTGCATAGGAGTGCATGTATGTGTAGTGTGCGTGCATAGGAGTGCATTTATGTGTGGTGTGCGTGCATATTAGTGCATGTATGTGTAGTGTGCGTGCATAGGAGTGCATTTATGTGTGGTGTGCGTGCATATGAGTGCATGTATGTGTGGTGTGCGTGCATATGAGTGCATGTATGTGTAGTGTGCGTGCATAGGAGTGCATGTATGTGTGGTGTGCATGCATAAGAGTGCATTTATGTGTGGTCTGCGTGCATATGAGTGCATGTATGTGTGGTGTGCGTGCATATGAGTGCATGTATGTGTAGTGTGCGTGCATAGGAGTGCATTTATGTGTGGTGTGCGTGCATATGAGTGCATGTATGTGTGGTGTGCGTGCATATGAGTGCATGTATGTGTAGTGTGCGTGCATAGGAGTGCATGTATGTGTAGTGTGCGTGCATAGGAGTGCATTTATGTGTGGTGTGCGTGCATATTAGTGCATGTATGTGTAGTGTGCGTGCATAGGAGTGCATTTATGTGTGGTGTGCGTGCATATGAGTGCATGTATGTGTGGTGTGCGTGCATATGAGTGCATGTATGTGTAGTGTGCGTGCATAGGAGTGCATTTATGTGTGGTGTGCGTGCATATTAGTGCATGTATGTGTAGTGTGCGTGCATAGGAGTGCATGTATGCATGGTGTGCATGCATATGAGGGTGGGCTTCTTTGTCTTAAAGTGCCCGGACTATTTTGGTCCCAGTCCGGCCCTGGTCTAGACCCAACACTTTATTACTTATTGTTACATACTAGACATTGACAAGCATCTTGCAATAGGTTCCACATATATAAGTTTGTAAGAATTACATGAAACTTTTAAATAATCATTGTTTGTTATCAGCTAAAAATAGCCACCAAGCTCTGCCCACAGCTTCTTCCTGCCCAGTTAGCCGTTTTCTTCTATGACAGTTTAGCAGTGCATGTTTAATATTTTTAAGTTGGCTATTTCAAATTGCACATGCACAAATCAGCATGTGCGAGTAGGAAAACGTATTTAAGAGTTGATCGTGATTGGAGAAACTTAACATACAAAAATATACAAGAAATAGGTGGGCGGAGCTTGGTGGCCATTTTCGGCTCCTAACAAATGATGAATATTTAAATGTTTCATGCACTTCTTACAAGCTTATAATGTTTCTCTAGTATGTAACAATAAGTAATCAAAATTATGTGTTGGGTCTAGACTGTCCCTTTAAATGATTACAGTCAGTATATTAATTAACAATAATATTTTGGCACTGCATCCTGTGTAATTATTATAAGGGTGTATAGTATTTCATTGTATTGTTTGGGGTCTATTGCAATCCATTAAAAGAGCCATATAAAGGGTTTTCAAATCCAAGGCCATTCCAATACATTAGAAAACCAGTTGAAACCCCTGTTGTTGTGTGATTTACAACTGGCTTTGTGCTGCATTATCTTCACCAAGCCATTATAACAACACAATTTAACAGTGTTATAGGATTGACAGATAACTACTTATTATTCCTTAATTGGAATTGCCTTGTTCAAACCATTTATGGAGGCCATGTGGGTATATTCAGAAAACTTAATCATATCCCAGAGTTTTAGATGAGATCTCTAATGAATTAGGTAAAACAAATTGATCTAGTAGCTTATTTCTTGTTGAGCTACCAGTTATACAAAGGCTGGACTCTCATCACAGTAGCCACTCCCATCCTGCTCTGAATTGTTTTTCCCCCATTCTTTTTTCACATTGCAATCATGGCAAACAGAAAAGCACATTACATACACCAAGGAGACTTGATAAGCCAGTCAAATATTATCACAAGAAATACAGTAATGTACATATTCAAAATAGATACCTCAGTTTTCAATAGAATCGATAAATAACAATTAAGCCCTTAAGACATACAAACATGAACAAGAAAAACACATACCCCAAATGAAGAAAAAAGTGGTCACTTTTCGACCACAAGCATAAACCTTAGTTAGAGGGGCATTGATAATGGGCAAAAAAATTATCCCCAGTTTTCAAATATCAAAAACATGCAAAAAGAGTATCCCCAAATTAAAAATAACAGGCTCTCTTGGGCTATTTAGTATAATGTTTTCACTAGTAAGGGGGGATTTTGGGGGAAGGGTAGTACTTATAGGGCCATATTTGGACCCTGAAGACATATCAGACAAGTCACAAGCAAAACTATATCTTATATACTATAATGAAATTGTTACGCACCCAGTATAGTCCTCGAAGATGTACTTAAAGTAAGTTTTACCACATTGAGCTATCAATGATCAAAGTGTTGTTGAAGGGGGGCTCATGCCTTAGTCGTATATAAATCTAACACCATACCTGTTAATAGAAAATAGACAATAGCAGGTATAGCTGATAAAAAAAGGTAGAGGTGACATTGAAATCATGAAACTTAAAAAGTGGATTGGTACAATTTTGTCAACAGAATCAGCAATAGCAAGAGCATTTATGACTATATTGTACTGTAGCTTCTAAACCATAAAACAAAACACAGGTAAAATACTATACGGACGGAAGTGGTAGTTGTTACTCAAAATGTTTATGAGGATAACTCAGGTAGATGGCAGGCATCGGGAGCATTAAATATATCATTCCAAATAGCAAACAATCTAACAGTATAATGTCCGAAAGGTGGCAAAAGGGTGGTAAGGTAGACTACTTTTTTCACCTGTGATATCTGACCAGGGCTATAAAATAACCTTCACAAGTGGGGGAAATTTACAAACATTGATGTAGGCTATGTATACCCTGCCACCTTGGATGACGGCAACAGGGCGCTAGAAGTATAGAATGGTACAATATATACAGACTTTGAGTCTCCCTGTATAAAGCAACTGCAGACCATTTTAAGTAATGAAAATCCCCTTTTAACATATACAATAAACCTTGTATACACAGAAAACTACCCATGTTCCTTCAACAATTCTCCATGGTTAACAAGTACTTATGGATATGACAAAATTATTCTTACACATTTTATATTAAAGGGACAGTCTAGACAAAATTAAACTGTCATGATTCAGATAGGGCATGTTATTTTTTTTTTTATTATTTATTTATAACCAACAATGTGTACAGACAAATGAAATCCACCATTTTATGCCTCGCAGGGCCAGGTGTAGCATTGCATTCCAAGAGAAAAAAAAAACAAAACACAAACATAATTCGAGAAGGTGATTTACACCTTCTCCTATCAAATCAGTATTACCTTTATAAAAAATTACTTGTACACAAAGTTGGGGTTTTTAAATTTTGATTGGAGGACAAAAACATATACAAGCGGAGAAAAAAAAGAAAAAACAGAAAAAAAAAAAAAAAACCAAGATGACCAGAAGAAGAATTCGCCCTCTCTCTCTCCTCCCCCCCCTCTATATCAGTTTATTGGTTACTGCGGGTTTACCAGATTCCAAGGAGAACCAGTTCCGTATCCCTAAATGGAAAAATTAAATGTTCAATCTCCCTAGGAGATAAAGCCTTAATAAAGTTCGACCACTTGGAGAAGAAACTCCTCACCTCTTGGTCATTATGTAAGTTAGTGTCTAATTGTTCCATGATACACTGTTTCTTCAAACAGTTTTTTATCTCTGTGATACTCGGAGTTGCTCTCGACTTCCACTTCTTCAAGATTAAATACCTAGCCGCTAAGATTACCAGGGTAACAATTTTAATGTTATCCCTAGGAAGGGCTAAGTCCACTATGGCAAAAACTATATTTAAAGGAGATAATTCCAGGGACATAATGCCCAGCAGATTAGTAAGCCAGTATTGAATTTTTGACCAACAGTTTCTAATTCTCGGACAATACCAGAACATATGGATAAGATTAGCTGCAGGGAGTGAACATTTTGGGCATTTGTAGAAGGTGGTGCTTCGACATTTAGCCCCTTTCTCTGGGGAGAAGTATGTCATATGAAGTAGCTTAACGTGCGCCTCCCGCCAAGTAGCAGAGGGAGTGACACGTGCTATTGCCTGAATAGATGGGGTTACTATGGGGATCTCAGCTGAGTCTTCCTGGAGCATTACCCTCCATTTAGTCTGGAGTTTTTCTATCATTTCTGGGCCTTGGAGAGAAATCAATCTTTGATAAATATATGATATAGATGTTTGGCCATTTTTGGCTAATAAGAGCCAATTTTCAAGAAGACCCAAGGACCAGTCCCAGCCGAAGTCATTTATTAATTTAAGTGTGTAGTGCCTCGCTTGAAGGTAAGCAAAACATTTTTTATTAGGGAGATGAAATTCCTCCCTAATAGATTCGAAAGTCTTGATGCATTTTCTTTGAAGGTCAAGTAATTGTGAGATGTTCCCTAGGCCCTGGATCTCCCATTTCAAAAAGATAGGAGACTGTATCCCAGCTTGAAATTGTGGGTTATTTAAAAATGGTAGGTATCGTGAGACTCTAAATTGAATTTTCAACAAAATACATATCTTTTTCCACATCTGGATTGGGTTGTAAATAGACTTTATTTTTTTTATTTCGGGGGGGGGGGGGATTAAGTTATTATTACAATGTAGGAGAGCTATTAAGGAGTGTGGATGAGCTATGCTGTTTTCGAGATCAAGATTTGTTACGTAGTTAGCTTTCGTTAGCCAGTCTATCACCACTCTAGCTTGTATCCCTATGTTATATAAATGAATATCTGGCAGAGCTAGTCCCCCATACTCTATAGGGAGCCTTAATTTTGCGAGAGAGATCCTTGGTTTCTTATTCTGCCAAATAAATGAACGGAGTGCTGTACGTCCTGACAAAGACAAGGGAAGTTTCTGCCAAGTTTTAAAAGCTTGTTTAACTCTATTAAGTACTGGGGGAACATTTAAGTCGTACCAGAGATTAGGATTAGGAGAAATCCAGATACCTAAGTACTTAAAAGCGTCTTGAACTATGGAGAATGGAATATTAACACAGGACTCCTTGTTCTGTTTAAGCCAGCATAACTCTGATTTTGAGATGTTCACTTTGTAACCAGAAAAAGATCCAAACTGGTCTATAATATCTAGGAGTTTTGGGATATTTCTAGCCGTGTTAGACATGTAAATCAAAACGTCATCTGCGTAGAGTGCAATTTGTAATTCTTTTCCCTTTATTTTAAACCCTTCAAGTTGGTGGCGAATTTGTATGGCGAGTGGTTCAATAGCCACGTCAAAGAGAAGGGGGGAGAGAGGACACCCCTGCCTAGTTCCCCTCCCTAGTCTTATATCTGCAGTCATATCACCATTAACTAAAATTCTCGTGGATGCATTACTGTATAAGTTATTGAAGAGGCGAAGGAAATTACCTCCAAGTCCGAATTGCTGTAGAGAGAAAGCCAGATGGTCATAGTGTACCGAATCGAACGCTGTTTCGGCGTCGATAGTAATGATCGCCATATCAGAAGTGTCCTCCCCCCCAGATCCCTCGTGTCCGGCACAAGGGCATGTTATTTTAAACAACTTTCCAATTCCCTTTAATTAACAAATTTGCTTTGTTCTCTTGGTATTCTTAGTTGAAAGCTAAACCTAGGTAGGCTCATATACTAATTGTTAAAGGACCAGTCAACACAGTAGATTTGCATAATCAACAAATGCAAGATAACAAGACAATGCAATAGCACTTAGTCTGAACTTGAAATGAGTAGTAGATTTTTTTCTGAAAATTTTAAAAGTTATGTCTTTTTCCACTCCCCCTGTACCATGTGACAGTCATCAGCCATTCACAAATGCATACACGTACCATGTGACAGCCATCAGCCATTCACAAATGCATACACACTTATTCTTGCACATGCTCCATATTCTTGCATAAAAAGACTGTGCACATTTAGATAATGGAAGTAAATTAGAAAGTTGTTTAAAATGGCATGCTCTATCTGAATCATGAAAGTTTAATTTTGATTGAGTGTCCCTTAAAGCCCTTGAAGGCCTTTGACAGTTTTTCACAGCTAGAGGGCGTAAGTTTATGTGTGACATATAGATAACATTTTGCTCACGCCTGTGGAGTTACTTATGAGAGGGTACTGATTGGCTAAAATGTAAATCTGTCAAACAAACTGAAAGAAGGGGGCAGTCTGCTGAGACTTAGATACAAAGTAATCATTGAGGTAAAAAGTATATTACTATGACCATGATATATATCTTTTTAAACAATAACAATTCTGGAGTAGACTGTCCCTTTAACCGGTTGGCAGAAACTGACCAAGCCAGAAGCAAAGGTTGCTGAATGAAAGAGGCAAATACTAAACAATGCCGCTAAATGGCATGGTGCCCAATGAGAAAATTATCCTATGTAAAGATGAATTCATGCTTTGCAATTGATTTAAATTGTCCCCAGTATTACAGATAGAGGTCTGGCTGATAGTGTCAGCAGAATGAAAGCCAGGACTGGAGATGCTAGCCCAGTGGAGAGCACCAGACTAATCCAAGCCCTATGCCTGCCACAGAATGCTCACAGAATACTTCCATAGTGATAGAAAGAGCACATCGTACATGGTGGTTGAAGCACAGGATGCAGAAGGAGAGGCTGAATTAGATTGATATCGAGGTACAGACAAGGAATGAGACAGAGACATGGTCAAACAGGCCAATGGTCAGTTCAGGCAGCAAAGATTTGTTATCAATTAAACAGGCAGTAAAGTGAATATCAGGATAACAGGATAAGAGCAAAGTTCATATCACAAGGTACACAATATATCTGAACACTGAGCAGACTAATCAGATGACTTTTATAGGGAGAGAGAAACACCTCCTTCCTTCCTGTAACAGGCGTGGCTTGAGATTCTCTCCCTGTGAAAAGGCAGCGTGGGTGCGCGCACGCCTAAGGTGTATTCAGAACGATGTCTGGATGCTATAGTGTGCTGTGTTTTGCGGCCTGTGAAGTTCCTGGCAGTCTAGACAGATGTCTCACACGCAGCTACGGATGCAGTGGGGGCATGTGGTACAGTGGAGTCGGCCGCCTGGGGCCGTGACATGGAAGAGAGAGGTGAGTTAGTGTGTGACCTTGACACATTTAAAGCCTATGAGGCATATTTAAGAAATGTCTTGCGGACCTGATCCGACAGTGCGGATCAGGTCCGCAAGACATCGCTGAATGCGATATTGCTCTCCGCGTATTGCTCTCTGCATTTAACATTGCACCAGCAACTCACAAGAGCTTCTGGTGCAACGCCGCCCCCTGCAGACTCGAGGCCAATTTTGTCTTTTATTGTATTGTTTCTCCATTGTACTGTTATCCTTGTACCCATGGGCAGTGCTGCTGAATCTGTTGGTGCTTTATAAATAGTGATGTCGCAAACCTAAAATTTTGGGTTCGCGAATGGCGAACGCGAACTTCCGCAAAAGTGGGCGAACCGCCATAGACTTCAATAGGCAGGCGAATTTTAAAACCCACAGGGACTCTTTCTGGCCACAATAGTGATGAAAAAGTTGTTTCAAGGGGACTGACACCTGGACTGTGGCATGCCGGAGGGGGATCCATGGCAAAACTCCCATGGAAAATGACATAGTTGATGCAGAGTCTGGTTTTAATCCATAAAGAGCATAAATCACCTAACATTCCTAAATTGTTTGGAATAACGTGCTTTAAAACATCAGGTATGATGTTGTATCGATCAGGTAGTGTAAGAGTTACGCCCGCTTCACAGTGCGCAGTGTAGGTGATATACCTGCCCTGACCATGCTTTGCAGACCAGGTATCAATGGTCAGATGGACCCTTGCCCCAACACTGTGTGCCAGACATGCCATTAAAGCAGACTTATATGGCTTTGGCGTTGCTTTTTCGTAATTAGAAGGCTGCTAAATGCCACTGCGCACCACACGTGTTTTATGCCCAGCAGTGAAGGGGTTAATTAGGGAGCATGTAGGGAGCTTGTAGAGTTAATTTTAGCTTAAGTGTAGTGTAGTAGACAACCCAAAGTATTGATCTAGGCCCATTTTGGTATATTTAATGCCACCATTTCACAATTTTAGGTTTCTCACTGAAATTTTTTTCTAGGCCCATTTTGGTATATTTAATGCCACCATTTCACAATTTTAGGTTTCTCACTGAAATTTTTTACAAACAGCTTGTGCAATTATGGCACAAATGGTTGTAAATGCTTCTCTGGGATCCCCTTTGTTCATAAATAGCTGACATATATGACTTTGGCGTTGCTTTCTGGTAATTAGAAGGCCTCTAAATGCTGCTGCGCATCACAAGTGTATTATGGCTAGCAGTGAAGGGGTTAATTAGGTAGTTTGTAGGGAGCTTGCAGGGTTAATTTTAGCTTTAGTGTAGAGATCAGCCTCCCACCTGACACATCAGACCCCCTGATCCCTCCCAAACAGCTCCCTTCCCTCCCCCACCCCACAATTGTCCCCGCCATCTTAAGTACTGGCAGAAAGTCTGCCAGTACTAAAATAAAAGGTTTTTAAAAAAAAAATATTTATTTTTTTTAGCATATTTACATATGCTGTGGTGTAGCATCCCCCCTTAGCCCCCAACCTCCCTGATCCCCCCCCCCCAAAACAGCTCTCTAACCCTCCCCATCTGCCTTATTGGTGGCCATCTTGGGTACTGTCAAAAAAGTGTTGTTTTTTTTAAATGTACACTACTGTTACACCAGATATGAGTGGTGGCACTGGGCAAGTGGGCACAGTATACGCTGTGAGCCTGACACACACGCTGGCAGGCAGGCAACTGCAATTAGATTACACAGGGAAAAAAAAAAGCAGACTGATGTTCTAGCCCTAAAAAGGGCTTTTTGGGGTGCTGTCCTTACAGCAGAGATCAGATGAGTCCTTCAGGACTGTAGTGGACACTGAATACACTAGCCTAGCTATCGATTTTCCTATTAAATCAGCAGCAGCTACACTGTCCCTCCTCTCACTAAGAATGCAGCTTCCGAATGAATCTAAAATGGATGCTGTCCAGGAGGTGGGAGGGTCTGGGAGGGAGGGTCTGCTGCTGATTGGCTGGAATGTGTCTTCTGACTGTGAGGTATAGGGTCAAAGTTTACTCAATGATGAGGAATAGGGGGCGGACCGAACATTGCATATGTTCGCAGTCCGCGGCGAACGCGAACATGCTATGTTCGCCGGGAACTATTCGCCGGCGAACTATTCACAACATTACTATTTATAAATAAAGCATAATAATAATATTGGAATACTGTTGGAGAAAAGAGACCTGACCTAGCAATTTTACCTGTGGCCGCTGAAAAAGCATTTGCTTTGATAAATTGGGACCACTTATTTTCAGCGCTAACACAATTTGGATATGGAGGAAATTTCTTTAATTTAATTCAAATGCTATATTCTAAACCCACTGCTAAATTAAGGGTCAATAACAATTTAACAGAAAACATTACACTGGAAAAGGGTACCAAGCAAGGATGTCCCTTATCACCACTTCTTTTCCATATTTCGCTGGAGCCCTTTGCAATTCTTTTACAACAAGAGGTAAAAGGTATTAGGATTGGACAGAATATGCTATCCCTGACCTTATTTGCAGATCACTCCTCTCTTTTTTTCTTAAGTTTGAAAAAGATCTTAAAAAGTGGTTGCAGCTTCCTATTTCATTGACTGCAAGAGTTGCATTGGTAAAAACTATACTTTTCCCACAGATATTATACCCTATACAAAATCTGCCTTTTCTTATTCGTAGTAGGGATATTGTTTTCTATAACAGGATCATCGCAAAATTTGTTTGGCAACAGCAAAAAGTGTGCATATCTCCAATAAAACTGAACTTACATAAAAATGCGGATGGCCTAGCCCTCCCGAATTTAAAATTTTACAACATAGCGGCGTTAGCTAAATTTATAGTAGACTGGATTACTGAAAAACAATATGTGACAAATCTAAATTTAGAATCTAATTTAATGGCACCCTATTCGTTAAGAGCTAGGATCTATTGTACTACTATACATACAAAGCTAGACAATATGGTAATCTTTAGAGGCCTGATTTTAGCATGGTTAGCTCTTACCAAGCAACTAGGGTTCAATCACAGACTATCTAAATATCTACCTATTAAAGGAAATCAAGAGTTTGTGCCAGCAATTAGTTCCCCAATATTTAAACATTGGTCTAGTAAAGGTCTACAAAACCTTATACAAATCAAAAAAACAAAATTCAATAAATGTTAAAACTTTTGAAACACTCCAAAAAGAATACTCTTTACATAAGCATATTTTTTTCACAAATTTACAACTCAGACACTTCTATGGAGAAATTACTAAAGAGATGACATCTGACTGGGGGATGGGTGTGACTATCAATATATATCAGCAAGGCAGATATTCTATATGTTTCATATATAGTCTATTGATAAATAGTAAATGGAGTAGGGAATTTCCTAAGGTAACAGTAGGTGAGATTAAAGCAAGTTTTGGTCTGGTTGAGAAGTCAGCCATTAAAGTGGCATGGAGGGACTCTCATTGTAAACTAATAAATGTGGTGTATATATCCCCTGCTCTACAAGGGAAATGGACAAATATAACTAAATGCTCCAGGTGTAGCGCCTCAATGGCAGAAATATTACATTGTTTTTGGCTTTGTCCAAATATTAGGCAATTCTGGCAAAAAATTAATTTTTGCTTTAATCGAGTTCTAGAGCATGAAATCACTCTTGATGTAAAAATAAATGTTTCTCCTATGTCCGGCTGAAAAAAAATATAATTCAAAGCTAGTAAATACAGCAATATTGATGGGACACATCCTTGCCAATTGGAGAGCCAAGCAGGCACCATCCTTTGTAATGTTTTCTAAAGAAATCCTGAAGCTATTGATAATGGAACAATATTATTTACATATCCCCACATATCCCCACAGATAAAGGAGTTAAAAAGGTATCTATACAAATGGGTAGGAGTGATAAATAATTTTTAAAGTAAAATACAGAGACCGATTGTGAAACCATTGAGAAAATCCAATATAATCCTACAGCAATGCCAATTTGGGGAACTTCCATCATACTGGATTGTTTTTGTTTTATTATTATGTGTATGACTGAGCTCAACTCAAAACAGGAGTTGAAGTTATAAGGTAATGGCATAAAAATAATTATGCTCTGCAAGAAGGAGAAGGGAAAGGTGGAAGGGGTTTCTTAGTTAATAATTGGGGACTTAAAGAAAATCAATGGTTATTGAGAACTGAATGTTCAATCTAACAAATAGGCTCCAAAAGATATGTTATGCTGACTAAACTTATGTTAATATGTTATAATAGTTTATGTTACCCCTTCCCTTATCTATTATAGATTGTATTTGGAAAAGAATGAAACCAATTTAAAAAATGTTTTTATTAGAACACTTTAATGTGTGATATTTGCAATATCATTGTAAATTGAAATGTACAATGTATTTTTCTCTTTGAAAATGATCCAGGAAATGATGTATGTGGAATCTGTAATATTATCAGTATTTGTCAATAAAAAGATAAAAAAAAAAAAAAAAAGCTGGCGTGTGCAAACTGGAAAAATACGATAGACTCTTTGCTCGCTCATTAACCCAACAGGAGTGAAACCTACAGCACTAGATATACATATTTAAATTTCGATGTTCTTTAAAAAGAATTAAATGTTCTATATATATATATATATATATATATATATATATATATATATATATATATATATACACATCTCAACACACACATATATATAAATATATATATATATATATATGTGTGTGTGTATGTGTATATATATATATATATATATATATATATTGTGACCTGGGATCTTGGAAACACACAGCCCTCAAAGCTGGAAACACCACACAAGGTTGTAGCTTAATAAAATACAGTCTGTTTATTATCAGGTCTGGCAAAAACAGGCAAAATAAACATAAACAAAACAAAAGAGGCTTGCTCCACTGAGCACTTACTAACAAGTACAACTGTCTGCACTAAGTAGCTTTTCACAAAAGTAATATTGCACAGACCTTTCAAACTTTGTCCTTTAGAGAGAATTCCTCTCAGTCTCTCAGGAGAGTGTTTGCAGTTTTCCTTTACTGCTGGCAAATCTAAATCTCAACCCCTGACTGGGGATTTTATTAGAACCTGCTGTTAATTACCACATGCAGGTGAGTAGCTAGCTGAGTCAGACAGAATTCCTGGACTGGACTTTTTGACATAATGTGCTACTTGCAAACTGCGGGGTGGAGCACTGCAACACTTTTGAGGGAATATAGACACCTTCCATTACTATGCCTTGGGTTCTGTCACACATCCTCCCCGACAGCTCAGACCTAGTGGGGTGAGCGACCATGGCCAAAAGCGTATGCATACGTGAAAGGCCATCAGCATTACCCTGTTTACTTCCTGCCCTGTGTTCTACTGAGAAGAGATAGGGTTGCAAACTAAGGAACCAGCGTGTAACTCTACTATTATTATTCTTATTTTGACTCATCCATTTGAGAGGTGCATGATCAGTAACTAGTCTAAATTTTCTGCCCAACAAATAATATTTGAGAGTTTCAACAGCCCATTTAATTGCTAGACACTCCTTTTCAACAATTGAATAGTTCTTTTCTCTAGGTTGCAGTTTCCGGCTCAGGTATAGTATTGGGTGCTCTTCACTTTGAGTTTCCTGGGAAAGCACTGCTCCAAGCCCAACATCAGAGGCATCCGTCTGTAAAACAAACTCTTTGAAAAATCAGGGGTGACTAACACTGATTGTCTACAGATGGCTTCCTTGAGATTTTGAAATGCCTGTTCAGCTTCAGAGGACCATTTCACTATTACTGGAGCTTTTGCTTTAGTGAGGTCAGTTAAAGGACCCGCTATAGTAGCAAAGTTGGAGATAAACCTTCTGTAGTAGCCAACAAGCCCAAGAAATGTTCTGACCTGTTTCTTCGTCATAGGTCGTGGCCAATTCCTTATGGCTTCAACTTTAGCAAGTTGTGGCTTTACTATTCCTCTTCCAATGGAATAGCCCAGATACTTGGCCTCCTCCAAGCCAATGGTACATTTACTCGGATTTGCTGTCAGACCGGCATTTCTTATGGAATTAAGGACAGCTTGCACTTTTGGCAAGTGAGACTCCCAATCTTCGCTATGTATGACCACATCATCTAAGTAAGCTGCAGCATAATGAGCATGTGGCCTTAAGATCCGGTCCATCATTCTTTGAAATGTTGCTGGAGCACCATGTAGGCCAAAAGGTAACAACTTGTATTGGAAGAGCCCATCTGGAGTAGAGAAGGCAGTCTTTTCCTTTGCCCGTCCTGTAAGCGGCACTTGCCAATAACCCTTGGTCAAATCCAATGTGGTAAGGTACCTGGCTCTCCTGAGTCTCTCCACAAGTTCATCAACCCTTGGCATGGGGTATGCATCAAACTTCGATATTGCATTCAGCTTCCGGTAATCATTACAAAACCTGATTGTGCCATCAGGCTTTGGTACAAGCACAATTGGGCTACTCCAGTCACTTTGGGATTCTTCAATTACCCCAAGGTCCAGCATTTTCTTTACTTCCAATTTGATTGCTTCCCTCCGGGCTTCAGGTATTCTATATGGCTTTAGATTTATCCTTTTTCCCGGTTCAGTGACAATGTCATGCTCTATTATCGTAGTTCTTCCTGGGACTGAGGAGAAAACATCTTTATTTAATCTGATGAAGTCTTTTACCTCCCTCTTCTGGTGGATAGTCAGGGTTTCTGAGATATTGACTACAGGTTCATTCTCCTCCATTGTAGGGAGGTCTGCTGTTTTTATAGCCACAAGTGTTTCTCTCTCTTTCCACGGTTTAAGTAAATTCACATGGTAAATCTGTACCTCCTTTCGCCTCCCAGGCTGTCTTACTTTGTAATTTACTTCCCCCACTCTGTCAATGACTTCATATGGCCCATGCCATGTTGCCAAAAATTTGTTCTCTACAGTGGGAACCAGGACTAGTACTCTGTCTCCTGGATTAAACACACGAACCCTGGCATTTCTATTATAGCTGTTCTGCTGGTGTTGTTGGGCATTTTCCATGTGTTCTCTAACTATGGGCATAATGGCTGTCATCCGATCCTGCATCTGAGTTATATGTTCAATCACACTTCTGTGAGGGGTTGACTCCTATTCCCAAGTCTCCTTAGCTATGTCTAGCAACCCTCTGGGGTGTCTTCCATACAAAAGTTCAAAGGGCAAAAACCCAGTAGAAGCTTGAGGGACCTCTCGGATGGAAAACATTAAATAAGGCAAAAGGAAATCCCAGTTTTTCCCATCTTTATCAATTACTTTTTTGAGCATAGCCTTTAGTGTTTTATTAAATCGTTCTACCAGACCATCAGTTTGTGGGTGTGGGAGGTCTGGTTTTTTCAATCCCCAAGTGCCCCCCAAGTATGTGGCTATGTGCCAGATTTAATACAGTGTGTCGATATGCCTGGGGTACTAACAGCTGTTTGACAGACTCCTTTTTCCCAACTCTGTACAGTAAATCATTTTCCACTTCAAAGTATGGATAGGTGAGCGCTTTATCAGTATTAATGGGGGTGCTATTTCTTATGGAAATATAGTTTCTAGCCACAGCTAAAGTTGGATCCTCCCATTGTGCAGCCCTAAAGTTACTTGGGCTAACCTCTAGGTCAGTTATTTCTACATCAGGTTCAGATATATTAGATTGACCTGTATTATTCTGTTCAGTATTACCTCCAACTAGGGTTTCCATAGGGGTTGAGTGTTTCCCTTTAATTCATCCCCCAATAAATCAGAAAAGGGAAAGTCACAAACAGCGCCCTCTACTGAATCCGGTGAATTTTCCTCAGCAGCATCCCATAGATTCAAAAAATGGGGAAAATCTCTGCCTATTATCATTTCATGGACTAATTTATCCACTAAACCAACTCTATGATTTATAGGGCCATTTTGAGTTTCAATAAGTACTTTAGCAGTTGGATACTTGTGTATGTCCCCATGGACACAAGCAATATCTAGGTTATGGTAATTATCAATAGGAGTATTTCTCAACAGACCCCTGTCTATGAGCGTAACCATGCTACCAGAATCCAGCAAAGCTTTAATTTCATTTCCCTCCACCATATGTGACCTGGGATCTTGGAAACACACAGTCCTCAAAGCTGGAAACACCACACAAGGTTGTAGCTTTATAAAATACAGTCTGTTTATTATCAGGTCTGGCAAAAACAGGCAAAATAAACATAAACAAAACAAAAGAGGCTTGCTCCACTGAGCACTTACTAACAAGTACAACTGTCTGCACTAAGTAGCTTTTCACAAAAGTAATATTGCACAGACCTTTCAAACTTTGTCCTTTAGAGAGAATTCCTCTCAGTCTCTCAGGAGAGTGTTTGCAGTTTTCCTTTACTAAATATATCTATTTAAAATTACATAGAACATTTTCCCCTATGTGAAGTACATTGGAACGTAAAATATTTACAGTATATAAACAGTGAAACACATAAAATATTAAAATTGGATACAAATTTTTGTATTTTCAGGTATTTGAGTGGAAAGGGCTCCAAAGTATATATACATATGTATATATGTGTATATATGTGTATATATGTGTTTATATGTGTATATATGTATGTATATACAGATATACACATATAAACACAGAAATATACATATATACATATTTATATATACATACATACACACACATGTACATGTATGTATATATCCAATATAGCCCTTTCTATTCAAATACCTTGTCATATACCATCTACCTTTTAACCCTTGTAACTTTTTAAATATTTAAATCTATTATTTTTATTAGTGGATATATGAGTGTAAAACTTTATTTTAATGTATTTATGTAGTGTTTTATGCAAAAAATTTTTTTAGCCCTTATCTTTTATGCAAGGTCTTCAGTCACGCTAAACCCCCCAAAATTTAGTTTGCGCTCATGTGGACGCATTTACTTTGAACTTGTAATACATGTGCAAGTTAACTCATGGGCAATATTTCAATATCATGCACGTGCTAAAGTTTGCACGCCACTTGTAATCTAGCCCTGTATTTTTGAATCTCTTTTCTTTTTTTTATTCCGTTTTTTTTAAAGTTTGTATTTTACTCTCAATCCATTTCAAAAAGGTGAAATAACAATAATGTTTATTCTTGTCAGCTTAGTGATAATTTATTTTGGGTGTGGATAGTCTAAGAAATTGCTTAGGGAAAGAAAGAAAAATATGTCTTTTATTGAATGAGCTAATAGACTGGGTGTGCCTTTTACATGAACTTTGCCAAAAGCATTGGCATCCTTTTGCATATATTGCATAATACTGTGTACACAAGGATTATAGCTTTTCATTCATAACAAGATTAGAAGAAAGGTGATACTCAGTGCTAGAAAATGCTATTTAAAATACCCTAGTATTATTATCTTTTTTTTTTTTTAGTGTAATAAATGCTGAGAATGCAAAGGAGAATTTATTTTATACAATCTGATTTGGGCTAACAATAATTTTACACGAAGATGTAATTTACATTCGCCTAGATTACGAGTTTTGCGATAACAGGGGTGCGGTGCTAACTTGCACGTTATTCTCACCGCTCACTTACCTGCAGCGCTGGTATTACAGGTTTTTACAAACCCGGCGTTATTAGGCAAGAAGTGAGCGTAGAGCAAAATTGAGCTCCACACTTCACTCCAATACCAGCGCTGCTTAAGTCAGCGGTGAGCTGGTTTTACGTGCTTGTGCACCTCATCAATGGGGAGAGCCGGCTGAAAAAAAGCCTAACACCTGCAAAAAAGCAGAGTAAAGCTCAGTAACGCAGCCCTATTGATTCCTATGGGGAAACTAAATTTATGTTTACACCTAACACCCTAACATGAACCCAGAGTCTAAACACCCCAAATCTTACACTTATTAACCCATAATCTGCCGCACCCGACATCGCTGACACCTACATTAAATTTATTAACCCCTAATCTGCCGCCCCTGACATCGCCGACACCTACATTATAGTTATCAACCCCTAATCTGCTGCCCCCAACATCGCCGCCACCTAAAATATATTTATTAACCTCTAATCTCCCTCCCCTAATGTCACCGCCACCTACCTACATTTATTAACCCCTAATCTGCCGCCCCCAACATCGCCACCACTATTCTAAATGTATTAACCCCTAAACCTAAGTCTAACCCTAACCCTAACACCCCATAACTTAAATATAATTTAAATAAATCTAAATAAAATGCCTATCATTAACTAAATTATTCCTATTTAAAACTAAATACTTACCTGTAAAATAAACCCTAAGCTAGCTACAATATAACTAATAGTTACATTGTATCTATCTTAGGGTTTATTTTTATTTTACAGGCAAGTTTGTATTTATTTTAACTAGGTAGAATAGTTACTAAATAGTTATTAACTATTTACTAACTACCTAGCTAAAATAAATACAAATTGACCTGTAAAATAAAACCTAACCTAAGTTACACTAACACCTAACCTTACACTACAATTAAATAACTTACATACATCAAATACAATTAAATAAATTAAATACAATTAGCTAAATTACAAAAACAAACAAATACTAAATTACAGAAAATAAAAAAACTAATTACAAGATATTTAAACCAGTTACACCTAATCTAAGAGCCCTATAAAAATAAAAAAAAACCCTCCCCCCAAAATAAAAAAACCCCTAGCCTAAACTATCAATAGCCCTTAAAAGGGCCTTTTGCGGGGCATTGCCCCAAAGAAATCAGCTCTTTCACCTGAAAAATAAAATACAAACAACCCCCCAACAGTAAAACCCACCACCCACACAACCAACCCCCCAAATAAAACCCTAACTAAAAAAACCTAAGCTCCCCATTGCCCTGAAAAGGGCATTTGGATGGGCATTGCCCTTAAAAGAAGATTCACTTACCGGGAGAAGTCTTCATCCAAGCAGCAAGATGTCCTCAATGAAGCTGGCAGAAGTGGTCCTCCAGATGGGCAGAAGTCTTCATCCAGATGGCATCTTCTATCTTCATCCATCCGGAGCGGAGCGGGTCCATCTTCAAGACATCCGGCACAGAGCATCCTCTTCTTCCAACAAAGTCTTCTTCCAGAATGAATATCTCTTTAAGTGACGTCGTCCAAGATGGCGTCCCTTAGATTCCGATTGGCTGATATAATTCTATCAGCCAATCAGAATTAAGGTTGAAAAAATCCTATTGGCTGATGCAATCAGCCAATAGGATTGAGCTTGCATTCTATTGGCTGATTGGAACAGCCAATAGAATGCGAGCTCAATCCTATTGACTGATTGGATCAACCAATAGGATTGAACTTCAATCCTATTGGCTGATTGCATCAGCCAATAGGATTTTTTCATCCTTAATTCCGATTGGCTAATAGAATTCTATCAGCCAATCGGAATCTAAGGGACGCCATCTTTGATGACATCACTTAAAGAGATATTCATTCTGGAAGAAGACTTCGTTGGAAGAGGATGCTCCGCACCGGATGTCTTGAAGATGGACCGCTCCGCTCCGAATGGATGAAGATAGAAGATGCCGTCTGGATGAAGACTTCTGCCCATCTGGAGGACCACTTCTGCCCGTCTGGAGGACCACTTCTGCCAGTTTTGTTGAGGACATCTTTCCGTTTGGATGAAGACTTCTCCTGGTAAGTGAATCTTTGGGGGTTAGTGTAAGGATTTTTTAAGGATGTATTGGGTGGGTTTTATTTTTAGGTTAGGGCTTTGGGCAGCAATAGAGCTAAATGCCCTTTTAAGGGCAATACCCATCCAAATGCCCTTTTCAGGGCAATGGGGAGCTTAGGTTTTTTTTAGTTAGGGTTTTATTTGGGGGTTGGTTGTGTAGGTGGTGGGTTTTGCTGCTGGGGGGGGTTGTTTGTATTTTATTTTTCAGGTAAAAGAGCTGATTTCTTTGGGGCAATGCCCAGCAAAAGGCCCTTTAAAGGGCTATTGATAGTTTAGTTTAGGCTAGGGTTTTTTTTTTATTTTGGGAGGGCTTTTTTATTATTATAGGGCTCTTAGATTAGGTGTAATTAGTTTAAATATCTTGTAATTTTTTTTTTTTCTGCAATTTAGTGGGGGGGGTTTATGTAATTTAGCTAATTGTATTTATTTTATTTAATTGTATTTAATTTATGTAAGTTATTTAATTGTACTATAAGGTTAGGTGTTAGTGTAACTTAGGTTAGGTTTTATTTTACAGGTCAATTTGTATTTATTTTAGCTAGGCAGTTAGTAAATAGTTAATAACTATTTAGTAACTATTCTACCTAGTTAAAATAAATACAAACTTGCCAGTAAAATAAACCCTAAGCTAGCTACAATGTAACTATCAGTTATATTGTAGCCAGCTTAGGGTTTATTTTACAAGTAAGTATTTAGTTTTAAATAGGAATTATTTAGTTATTAATTGTAGGTTTTAATTAGCTTTATTTTAATTATATTTAAGTTAGGGGGTGTTAGGTTTAGGGTTAGACTTAGGTTTAGGGGTTAATAAATTTAGAATAGTGGCGGCAACATTGGGGGCGGCAGATTAGGGGTTAATAAATACAGGTAGGTTGCGGCGACATTGGGGGAGGGAGATTAGGGGTTAATAAATATAATGTAGTTGTCGGCGATGTTGGGGGCAGCAAATTAGGGGTTCATAAGTATAATGTAGGTGAGGGCGATGTCCGGAGCGGCATATTAGGGGTTAATAAATATAATGTAGGTTTTGGCGATGTCGGGGGTGGCAGATTAGGGGTTAATAATATTTAACTATTGTTTGCAAGGCGGGAGTGCGGCTGTTTAGGGGTTAATATGTTTATTATAGTGGCAGCGATGTCGGGAGCGGCAGATTAGGGGTTAATAATTTTATTATAGTGTTTGCGATGCGGGAGGGCCTTGGTTTAGGGGTTAATAGGTAGTTTATTGGTGTTAGTGTACTTTTTAGCACTTTAGTTATGAGTTATATGCTACAGCGTTGTAGTGTTAAACTCATAACTACTGACTTTAAAATGCGTTAGAAATCTTGGCAGTAGAGGGTGTACCGCTCACTTTTTGGCCTCCCAGGCAGACTCATAATACCGGCGCTATGGAAGTCCCATAGAAAAAAGGACCTGTTAACGCTGCTTTTTCACCTTACCGCAAAACACGTAATCTAGACGAATGTTATTTAATAAAATGAAAACATTTTTAATTAGCGTAAGTATAAATGAATACAGTTAAAGTGTAGAATGAATAAAACTAATGTCCACAAACACAGCTAACTCTCAAAAAAATCTCCCCCATTTCTCATTCCTTGTAGATAAGGAGGCAGTTCTAAAGAGAAAAAAACATTAAAAAATAAATTTTCAATACAGAAAGACTTAAACATATAATGGAAATAAATTATTAGAGCTTATCAATTAATTCTTGAAACATCTTAATCAAACACTTTTTAAAATATTCAAATAAACAGTAAAATAATCACAAGAAACGGAAATAACTTTACTACTTTAAAATTAGTTTTCAGAATGTATAAATGGCTAAAGCTAACTAAAGTACTTGTTGAAAAAAGGTAAATTACCTGTATGGATTTCTACACTAATATGTATATTACTGAATAATATAAATAAATATGTGTATATAAATCACTGTAGAAATATGTAAAGGGGAATTAATCTGTCTTTATGGAAAAATTCGGGATTATCTATTAATCTTTTTTATGTTTCACTGATCAATTGTCTAGTAGTTAAAAATAAAATAAAAAAATGTTCTACCATTTTTGATCAGATGAAAGTTTTGTGGGAGGAATATCTTTCTTTGAAATGTCATACTCAAAATATTTTATCGGGATTGATTAAATCTCAAGGAGCATTGAGTACCTGACTTCTTTCTAGATAGTTACAGGCTATTTTCCCTCTGTTTCTGTACTAAATAAAGCGTAGGGTTTTATCGAACACAACATCTTAATAACCTATAATAAGAAATGTTTTTTGGAACACTAGAGGGTCTGGTTTATTTCTTTATATACTATGAAAATGTATGTTATGTACAATGTTAAATTACTGACAATGTAACCAGAATTATATATCAGGTGAAATATATTTGTACTTTTCAATAAAAAATATTTTAAAAAAATAATAAAAAGAAATTATATATTTTTTTCTAGATTTATTTGTATTACTTTTTATTTTGCTCATGTTACATATAATACAAATAAATAACATATATACTGTTTGAAAGCCACGTTTGTGCTAAACAGAACAGAACAAGATACATTTTCTGATATCTAAATTGTAATATGTTAGCTGAACTAGACATTAAAAATGTGTCAAATACCTGAGTATGGAAAAGGAAGGTGAACCTTCAGCAATGAGTTACAAACTAGAAGGTAAGATTTATTAAGTTATATAACGGAGAAATACTGTCCTCAGAAGACTTTTCTTTTCTTCTAATGAGCATGATTAAGGTACTAAATGGAAGAAGAGATTAAACAAACAAATCATCCTGTATTGCTATAAGAGCCGCCGTGCTCTGAGGATGGCAGAAGTTCAGTTAGGTCGCTTTGCTCTAGGCAATACCATATTTACAGCTTTGTCAAGGAAATCAATAATCCAAGAGCAGGTTGTTGGTTATTCTGACTTTTCTCGTTTGCATGTGGGTCCCAGAAGGCTGCAATAATAGAACAGCAGGTCATAGTGGCCATTATTTCATCATATGTTGAGCAGTCACCATGCAGAGGTTTAGAGCTAATAGTTAGGAAATAACTTTTTTATGAGAGATATATCTGTCACCTCCTAAAAATTGATGCTTCTAATAAACAATTTCAGAATAAGATAGTGTAAATTGTAGAGGCCAATCTCTCTTGTCAAAGCCAGTAATCCACCCTCTATGCCTTCAATTCCTTCTTTCAAGGAAGAGATATATGTATTTAAGTCAGCAGGTTATTATGACACAATGGGAAAAAACGATATAAGCAATTTCTGACTGCTGTGTTGATGTCCTTTAGCTGTAGACACATTTTAGTACTTAAAGTAATATAAATTGTACAAAATCTTTTTTTACTGCATTTCAGATATTTTAGTATGATTATGTTATAAGTTCCCTGGAAAACAAAATAAAAAGTATAGTACTCTTTGCCATCTGTTCTTATACATTTTGCTGCCTTTTCTTTGACTTGATACACTTTTTTTCTCTAAATATGGGCGGTTGGTACAGCCAATTAGATGCTTCACCCTCACTCCATAGAATGTAATGCAGAGTGCTTTTTTAACATTAAAAATAAACGGTGAATAGTGAAGGCTGTTTGCTTGTGATTCCCTAAATTAAAGTGTATGGAGCATGCTATATAATAATACAAATAATAATATTAATAGCATATAGTGATTTACACATGGTACATTTAATAAGGGGATTTGAAGTTAGAAATTTTAGTCTTGAGCCTTTGTTTAGAAATGTCCATGGAAGGTGCTTTTTTCACGGTGCTGTAGAGAATGTTCCGTAGCGATGGAGCGGCATGGCTATAAACTAGAACACTGCATATTTGGTAAATTCTTGGCAGATTTAACTTCAGGACATGTGCTGATCAAAGAGTGCGAGTTGGGATATAGGACACCAGAAATTCTTTAAGAGAGCTTGGCTTCTGATTGTGCAAAGCTTTGTGAGATATACAGCCTTGTCTTTAAATTAATGTATTGGCAACAAGTTCAGGGAGTGGAAGGTGGGTGTCATATGAAAGAATTTTTATTGGCCAGCCAGTTGTTGTGCCTATCTTTTGAGGAGGAGAGCAACCGGAACAACCAAATTTCCACTGAAATAAACTTATGGGGAGAGATTACAAATACGGCGCAGGCTTCAGTGCAAGTGCCCGTAATTTCACCTCGCACATCGGGGTATTACATAAACCCTGCCGGCAGTTCATAAAATGCCGTAAGTCGGATAAACTAGGGATGTCCAGAAAGGAGAGTAAATAGAAATTTCTGGAGTCGCCAGTGACTTACGGCACTTTGGAAACTGCCGGCGCCTAAGAAAAGTAAAGAAAATAACAAATCTCCTGTAAGTCTAACACGCCTCCCAAAAATAAGTCTGACACATAAAACCCCCTATATCCGCGATCCCCCCCTCTCACTACTAAAAATAAATGTATTAACCCCTAGACCGACAACCCCCCACAACGCAATAAGCCTAATTAAACTATTAACCCCTATATCAAATCAGCCAATCGGATGGGAGCTACTGAAACCCTATTGGCTATTAAAATCAGCCAATAGAATTTCAGTAGCTCTCATCCGATTGGCTGATTTGAATTTGAAGGCTCAAATCAACCAATATGAATTCAAGGGAACGCCATTTTTAATCGCGTTCCTTGAATTCCTATTCAGTGTACGGCGAAGATCGTATGAAGAAGATCCTCCACGCTCCATGGCTCCACGGTCGCCGGTCTTCAGTTCCAGGCTCGCCGGTCTTCAGCTCCGTGGTCATCAGTCTTCAACTCTGCCCTCCGCTCCATCCTGGCTGGTTCCTGGAAGAAGAAAGAAGAGGTCGCCGCTTGGAAGAAGACTTCACCAACTGGAACAGGATCTTCTCCGCCGGACTTCAGGACAGGTGAGGACCACTTGGGGGTTAGACTTAGGGTTTTTTAAGGGGTTTTTGGGAGGTTTATTTTATTTTGATAGGGTGGGCAGAAAAAGAGCTGAATGCCTTTTTGCATTTTCGGGAGTTACGGTGCTCCCATACTCAACGCAAGGCTTGCTACAGTTTCCTTTTATGGCGAGGTAAAAATGGAGTAAGATTTCTCCATTTTCGCCATGTAAGTCCTTGCGCTGGATATTGGATACCAATTTCGATGTAGTCCCATGTTAGCCTATGGGAGTAAAAATTGCGCGCGACGGGTGAAATATACGTGCCGCATTTATATGCGGCGCTGTATATTGGATATCAAACCCGTGCAAAAATCAGCGTCGCTGGCTTTTGCGGGCGACGCCACATATGTAATGGATCCCATGGTTTCTGTGGTGCATGGCACCTGACCACATTGGGGCTATTTTTCTGCCGATATCTGGTTTGCTTTTCTATATATAGTTGAATTGTATTTGCTGTTTTTGTAACATTTAGTTGAGGGCCCCCTTTCTATCTTTGTATTACTGTCCAGTTAGCAGCCTTGTTACAGCATTTTGTACCAACTGAAGCTGATAGAGTAGTTTATCTAGGAGACCAAAATAAAGTGCATTGAAATAGTCCAAAACACGATGTCACCAAAGCATAGATAATTGTGGGAAGATCCTTTGCTGGAATCAGGTGCTTGATTGTGGCTATATTCTTAAAATGAAAGAATGAGGGTTGGACTGTGGCTGATGTTTCAGGGAAAGATCACAGTCAAGCATGACACCAAGCTTTCTTACTAGCTCTGAGTTTTGTAGTTTTAATCCTCCACATTCTAGACCAATTAGATGATCTTTTTTGCAGCAAATATATATTTAGCATAACTGTGATTATAAGGTAATATGACACCTCGCCCAATCATTGTTAAGTGGCCCTCCATATTGAAAATATGGGTGCCCTTGATTTAAAGTAATTTTATATTTAATGTATATAAAATTGCAAAGACTTAATTATCATAATGAATTAGCATTTGGACAGTCATAATTTATATGAGCACAAATTGCTCTGATTAGTGTGATTTGAAATATTTTTTTTAACTCTTTATAAAAAAAAATAGTTTTTAATAAATGAGGTGATAATAAATAAATGTGGTGATAATTATTATAAAATATATGCAAAAAGGATAAATATAGGAATACAAATTTCTTAAATGTTGTACAACACCGTCAATTTTTTTCTCATAAAGATAAAGTAGATATAGCTAACTATTGTTGAAGTGTATTGAGCAATGTTAGACTTCTGAAGCCAATTGCTTACTCACAGGCCTGGGTGATGAACACAGCTCTATTGTTCTTGCATGACTCTGTGTAACTGACAGGCAACAGTGAAACCCCTGGCAGGATGGGGCACCTGAAATCAATGATAATATAAATTTATGTTAAAGCAATAAAAAAGCAAGTAAAAAAGACTCTCTGGGATTTTATGAGCAAATTTAACAATAAAAAAAAAGTTAATTATAGTCATACTCAACAAAAAGGATTGTATATTGATGAATCAATGAGACAATTGTCTAAAATTCAACTTATAAAAACTTTGAAATATCTAATAAATACTTTTAAACTTGAAATTAGTGGGGCAAGAACTTTCCCTGAGATTGACTACCATGGATCATGCAAGTCGTCTAATACCAGATATTCGTCACATCACTTGTCCAAGGTACATAAGGATACAGAAAAAGTTCCTGGGTAGCCAATCATCTCAGGCATTGGCTCTCTACTGGAGCCTTTGTCTGGGTGGATGGACACAGTCTTGCAACCCTTAGTCCTCAATTTACATAGATATTTAAAGATTATGGTCAGCATTTATCAGTCAGGAATGTTGTTTTGCACTTACATCCTTTTGGAATAGTTGTAGTTGTAAGAATGTTGTATTTTTAAATACCACACCAACAAGGACTTGAAGCCATACAATATTTTATGAACAGGGACAATAAATGTATTTGTGCAAAGTACTCAAGTTCTTCCGAGCCCATAATTATTTTTTTGTTCAGTGGAGAGTATTAATAATGTTGTGGTACAGTTTGCCTCATCATTTGCATATTTATGTTTAAATATTTTTTATTGAGAAAACACCAGTATGCTTACAATACAAAAGGAAAAAGAAAAAAAAAAAAGTAAGCTTTCCAGCCAGAATTTCAATGAGACATATTTTAGGATATTAGGGGATAACAATACTAACGTGTCCAAATAATATTCCCTCCCTGATACCACCTATACAATTTAAAGTGCTGCACATGTCCCAGAGAAGCAACTCGGATTGTAGAGGACCCTGCTAAAAAAAAGAAAGGGGGGTCAAGTTTCAGAGTTTACAAATTGGTCATCTATTATTGGACTCTACCCCAGGAAGGTTATAACCAAAATATTATCACATGAACTCTTTGGCTGATGAGGAGCCCAAAGAGAGTAGTGTAGGCTGGAGGCTTCCTATACATAGTGGTGATCAAGTAGTGTTTCTAAATAAGAAAGAAAAAGGAAAAACAGACAAATAACTTTTCCCAAATCCCCTTTCGAGTGATTAGAGTCCAGGGAGGAGAGGGAGGAGGGGAGGGAAGGGGAAAAAAGAAAAGAGGGGGGGGGAGAGTAATGTCCCCCCTCCCGGCGACCCCCAGAGCTCCACAGATACCGTCTAGATGTAGTGTTTAGGAATCAGATCCAGCCACCTGTTTGGGTCTGGAAGATGTTGAATTGCTAATCCAATAGTACCATATCTTCTGGAAAGAGGCCCTATTGTTTAACGTATCTGCTGCAATTTCATACATAGTATAGGTGTAGCCTATTTTATTGTATACTTCCGACCATGAGGGCGATCCCACCTTCCAATATCTTGCAATGCAGATCCTTGTCACTGTGCAAAGGATTCTAATGAATGTATTAATGTATCTATGAAAGTTGTCTATATGTTCGTGTAATAATGCCTGCTGAATGGTAAGTGTGATCTCTTCCTCCAACAATCGGCTAATCAGAGTGGATAGGTTCTGCCAGATCCCCTGAATTTCTCTGCAGTCCCACCACATGTGTCTATAGGATCCCAATTCACTGCATCCTCTATAGCATAAGTTACTGCCATTCGGTTGCATATGAGCTCTCCTCATTGGTGTCAGGTACCATCTAAATATGGTCTTCATGACATTTTCTTTTAGGTCTATACTAATCAGGCCTCTATCAGCTTCTTGTATCATTTTCTCCCATTCCTGTATGTCTTTGCTCATATTTAAGTCTTTCTCCCATGCTTCTATAACCGTGGATTTAGCCCTGTTTTTGGGTGTTTGTAATGTTATATATATTCTAGAAATATTATGTTTGATCCTGGCAAGACCCGCACCACAGGCCTCTAATACCGTAGCTTGTCCATTTTTTGCTTTTAACAAGAACGAGTGCAGGGAGGAGCGCAGTTGAAGGTATAGATACCAGTGTAGTTTTATAGGTGTAAGTTTTGACTGTAGTTGAGTGAAGGGGAGTAGCTGTCCCCCCTGTACCACATCTGCCACTCTATAAAGTCCCTTATTCTCCCACTTAGCAACTAATCTTCGAGAGTCTCCTGATAGAAAGCATCTGAGTGGTGTCATTAAGGAGGATTTAGGAAATAAGTCTGTTCTACTGAGTGCCTGTGTCCAAGTCTGCATAGTCAAGTCTGAGGTATATGTTTTAATGTGTGTCTTAACAGAGTGTGGTGAGAGGTCCCACAGAATTGAGTCTCTGCCCTCCCATCCTCCCAAATCCCTTTCCAAGAATACCCATGTAGCCTCCTCCGACCTCCTCAGAAGACAGGACTCCTGGGCTAATCTTGCTGCTCTATAATATTCCAGAAGGTTCGGAGCTCCCACCCCTCCCGCCCCCCTACTCCTGCAGATTACCTTTTTCGCTATTCTAGTCGATTTTGACCCCCTTATAAAAGTTAGAATTTCAGCTTGCATTTTAATAATGTCTGTGTTAACTAGTTTAACAGGGAGGGCTCTGAAGAGGTATAGGATGCGTGGGAGCAGGTTCATTTTAACTAATGCTACTCTTCCCATCCAGGAGAAACCGCATATCTTCCATTTCAACAGGTCTTTTCTAAACTGAGTAAGGAGTGGGGTGTAATTATATTTATATAACAATTGCATCTGTGTTGGGAGATTAATACCTAGGTATCTAATTGCTTTTGTAGCCCATCTAAAGTCAAAATTATGTTCAATTATACTTCGTGTATGTGGGGGGATGGCCACCGGAAGGAGCTCGCTCTTCTCCATATTAATTTTGTATCCCGAGATATCTGAGAAATCGTTTAGTACCATATGTAAGTTAGGGAGTGAGATTAGTGGCGTAGTAATGGTGAGCAGAATATCGTCCGCAAATAGAGTTATTTTGTATTCTGATTGGGCCACTCGGATTCCCGAGATATCTGGGTGAGCTCGAATTTTGGCCGCTAGCGGCTCGATACAAAGGGCAAACAGTAGGGGGGATAGGGGGCACCCCTGTCTCGTCCCATTCAGTATGGGAAAAAGAGTGGATTTGTACCCCCCTGAATTTACCTGGGCTCGTGGATTCGAATATATTGCCCGTAGGGCAGTCATAAATGTGTCGCCAAATCCCAATTCCCCCATAACTGCGAACATGTATTTCCAATCTATCCTGTCAAACGCCTTCTCCGCGTCCAATGACAGGATCAGAGAAGGCGTCTGCGTACTTTCCAGGTGGTGGACTAAATTAATCACTCGTCTTATATTGTCTGAGGCTTCCCTATTCTGTATAAATCCCACCTGGTCGGGGTGGACCAGGTGTGGCATTATTGGTTTAAGACGATTGGCCAGGATCTTGGTAAGGATTTTGAGGTCTTGGTTAATCAGCGAAATGGGGCGGTAGTTTTGGCATTTTTTATGATCCTTATCTGGCTTGGGGATAACTACTATTTTTGCATCCAAAAGGTCTTAGGGGATGGGGTTGCCTTCCAGGATGAAATTGCAAAATTTGGTCAAGTGGGGGACAAGTGTGCTCTTAAAAAGTTTATAGTATTCCCCGGGGAAACCGTCAGGGCCTGCTGCCTTCCCTGGTTTTAAATCCTTAATAGCTCTCGAGATCTCCTCAGGGGATATCGGGGCATCAAGGGTGTCCTTCTGTTCTGTCGTAAGGGAAGTCAGTTTGCAGTCTCCAAGAAATGTCACTGTTCGAGTCGCTGTCGCTGTATTTTTTGTCACCTTTTTCCCGTCATAAAGTTTACTATAGAAGTTAGCAAAAGTATCAACTATCTCCTGGGGATGAGAGGTCAGGATCCCCCTCTCTGTCTCTATTGAAGGTATAGCTGACGCCTTGCATCTTTCCCTAATCTTATGAGCCATATATCTGTCTGGCTTATTCGCGTAGATAAAATAATGTGCTTTAAGTCGTTGCGCTGCTCTTGCTGCTTGTGAGTTTAAGATTGTTGCTAGGGATTGTTTTTTTTCTTGGAGGATTTTAAACGTCGCTGGGTTTTTAGTCAGTCTATGTTGTCTCTCTAATGTTTCGATCTCTTTATGGAGTTGATCTGTCTGGGTTCTGTAATTCTTGTTAGTTTTAGCTTTGAGCTGAATCAATAGTCCCCTAACTACTGCTTTATGGGCTGCCCATGCATATGTTGGGTTTGTGGTAGAGTCGGTATTAATGGTCCAGAATTCTGTCATGGCCCGTATTAAGTCCTTGCAGTCTTGGTCATGTCTTAGCAGGGTACTGTCATACGTCCATTTCCTACTCCTGTTGATATCCCTCAAGCCCCCCAGGTCAATTGCAATTATAGAGTGGTCCGACCACACGCATGTGTGTATCTTCGAATTTTGTAGCATGGGTTGTAATACCTGGCTTAGATAGATATAGTCAAGCCTGATGTAGGAGTTGTGTGCGGCTGAGTAAAAGGTAGTGTCAGTTGTTGTACCGCATAATGTGCTCCACGTGTCTCTAAGAGAGTGTGGCATAAACGCGTCCTGTATAGCCTTGACGATGCGATTATGTCTATGGTGTTTGGGGGTCATTGTTTTGGTATTTGAGGGTTGAATGGGGGTCATGGTTATATTAAAGTCTCCTGCCAAGAGAATTTTAGTTTGTGTGAGGATTTATTATATAATTAATGTGAACCCAGTTGTATCTACTCCACTCAGTCTCACACCAAACCTAGGTACCTTGATAAACTAGGAACCTTATTCTGCTCATTGACTGAGGGTGACCTGTTTAGGTCAAAAGTAAATTACAACTATCTTTAGTTGCTGGAGATATGCACAACAATGTGAATGTGCTAATACTCTCCTAAATAATATAATAGCATTTGCTAAACAATAGTTAATCTCTTTGGATAAAGAATAAATTATAACTTTATGTAATTGAAGCTCTGTTAGTATCTCTTTAAATAGATTGTAGCTTATCACTCAGGTACAATGCTTGAATGTTCAGGTTAGTAAAGTTCATATGCAACCTTATTTATGAATGCAGCAGGATTGTTATGGCAGTGTATTGTATGCAGAAATAACCAGGATATATGCAGAAGATGTTAAACATGCACACTTTCCATTAGTAACGTATATGTATAAGCTTGAATTATTAGTATATACAGTCTTTGGAACATATGAAATTAGCGTAACTTCAGCAATAACTTTATGTTTAGTACGATACCCAACACTTCATGACCAGCGTGCACTTGTGAAGACTTTGCTAGCTAGCAATAAGTTGTCCTGAGAAGCAGTGTAGAATCCGGCAACAGAGAGGAGCTGCAACACTGACTCCCGGAGTGCTGATGACGTCAGACGCCGAACTACTGCAGACACGCTGTATGTCAGTTAGCGTTTCAGAATGAAGTATGCTGTCCTGTGATTGATGAGAACTTTGCAGATATAAAGTTAGAAAACTACTTGACGAAAATAGAGAGAGCTTCTAGAAAGTTGTGATCACTCCTCATGCGAATCAAATTACCAAGCATCGTTGAATTAGAGAGGAGGGCTTATAAAGGCATAACGGTCATGTGATATTATGTTTAAAGGGACAGTGAAACGTGGAAAACATGAAGTATAGAGATTGAGAATTACTGTGATATGACAGGACACCCCCCTTAACGATCTGCTCCGCAGATCAGGGTTTGGGACGGTCTGGATGTCTGCGATGAAACAGAGAAACCAATCTAGGGGCTGATAAGTTAGTGGATGGTTCCCAAGAATCCTCTTCTGATGAATAATTTTTCCACCGAACTAAATACTGTAGAGAATTCTTATAGAATCTAGAATCCAAAATGGAATCAACTTCATATGATACTTCATCCTCAATGAGTGTTGGAACTTGAGTTGTCAAGACTTGATCTCTGACTGGAACATAAGGTTTCAAAAGGGATACATGAAATGTTGGATGTATCTTAAAAGAATTTGGTAGTTGTAAAGTGACAGCATTAGCATTAACAATCCTAATAATTTTGTAAGGACCAATAAACAGAGAACCAAGCTTTTTACTGGGAATGTGAAGCTTCAAGTGTTTAGAAGACAACCAAACTAGATCTCCCACCTTATACTCAGGAGGTTTCGTTCTCCTTAAGTCATAATAACGTTTTTGCCTTTCTTGAGATTGTAGTAAAATCTGTTTTAGTTGAATGAATCCTTCAGCAATTGTATTCACAGTGTCATTTACCAAGGGACAAGAACTTTCTGATCTTTGAAGAAGATGATAAGAGGGATGAAACCCATAGTTAATGAAAAATGGAGTTGTATTGGTAGATGAATTAATGGTGTTATTATAGGAGAATTCAGCAGTAGGTAGAAGAGAAGACCAGTTGTCTTGCTGAAATGTACAGTAGCATCTTAGATATTGCTCTAAACTCTGATTAGTCCTTTCGGTCTGGCCGTTTGTTTGAGGATGGTAAGCTGAACTCAAACGGCGATCAATATGCAAACTAGAACAGAGTTGTGTCCAAAATCGAGAGGTAAATTGTGTACCCCTGTCAGTCGTAATAGACTTAGGTAACCCATGCAATCTGACAATATGTTTGATGAACAAATCTGCTGTTTCTGAAGCTGTTGGCAAAGTGTGAATAGGTATAAAATGCGCCATTTTTGAAAAGAGATCCACAACAACCAGGATGACTGTGTTGTTAGAAGAGGGAGGTAGATCGACAATGAAGTCTAGGGCAATATCTTGCCAAGGTCTGTCAGCGATTGGAAGAGATAAAAGTAAACCATAAGGGTGAATTCTTTGAGATTTACATTTGGTACATACAGCACACCCTTGTATGTACTGTTTTACAGACTGAATCATATGCGGCCACCAGAAATCCCTTTGAATTAAATGAAGAGTTTTCTTGAAACCAGGATGTCCTGAAAGTGGAATATCATGTGCCATAGCTAAAATGTCATTCCTAAGAGATTCTGGAACATACAGTGCATGACCATGGTAGAAAAAACCATCATTACCTTTATGAATCCTAGAATCATTAATCAATGGATCATTCTGTTGTTGTTCTTTGAGAATAGATGTTTTCCCCACTAAGAGTCCAATGAATTTTTCTGGTGGTATTATTGAGTTTAGTTCAGAACTCTCAGTTAATGGAGTTGAATATCTAGATAGAGCATCTGCCTTTGTATTTCTTACTCCTGGACGATAAGTGATTATAAAATCAAATCTAGTAAAGAATAAACTCCATCTGACTTGTCTGGAAGAAAGACTTTTGTTAGTTTTTAGATATTGTAGATTACGATGATCTGTAAATATGATGATTGGAAATCTTGCGCCTTCTAATAGATGTCTCCAAAATTCTAATGCAGCCTTGATGGCTAGAAGTTCTTTTTCCCCAATTGGGTAATTAATTTCGGCCGAATTCATAACCCGAGAATAATATGCGACAGGATGAAGCATGTTGGTAGAAGAATCTCTTTGAGACAGAATGGCTCCTATTGCAAATTCAGATGCATCTACTTCTAATGTATATTGTTTCGATGGATCTGGGAATTGTAGGATTGGAGCGGTAATGAAACTATGTTTGAGAGCGTTAAAAGAATCATCTGCCTGTTGGTTCCAGTGGTATTTGTTATTCTTTCGGGTGAGAAGTGTGAGAGGTTTTGCGATAGTAGAGAAACCTTTAATAAATTTTCTATAAAAATTTGAGAATCCTAAGAATCTCTGGAGCTCTTTCTTATTTTTTGGAATAGGCCAGTTAGTGATAGCTTGTACTTTGTTGTCCTCCATGGATATTCCTTTTGGTGAAATACGATACCCCAGGAAAGAAATAGTATCAGAATTGAATATACATTTTTCTGCCTTAACATATAAGTTGTTCTGTCTTAATCTTGAAAGAACTGTTCTGACATGTTGTATGTGATCCTCTTTGGAATTTGAATAAATGAGAATACCGTCCAAATAAATGACAATGTATGTGTCAAGTAAATCTTTGAAAACATCATTAATGAAAAACTGAAAAGTTGCAGGTGCATTGCACAAACCAAAAGGCATGACACAATACTCATAGAGACCATACCTAGTACGAAAGGCAGTTAACCATTCATCACCTTTGCGAATTCTAATTAAATTATATGCACCTCTTAAATCCAGTTTGGTGAAAATGGTAGCACCCTGTAACCTCTCTATGAGTTCTGGAATAAGAGGTAAAGGATATCTATTTTTTATTGTACAGTTGTTCAGTTGTCTATAGTCAATTATAGGCCTGAGACTGTCATCTTTATTCTTCACAAAAAAGATCCCGGCACCAGCTGAAGATGTAGAAGGCCGAATAAAACCTTTCTTTAGATTTTCCTCAAGATATCCTTTGAGATGAAGCAGTTCTGGTTCAGAGAGTGGATATATACGACCATAAGGGATTTTACTGTTTGGTTTTAAATCGATAGGACAGTCGTAAGGTCTGTGGGGAGGTAGAGATTGAGCCTCAACCTTATCAAAAACATCATAAAAATCTGAGTACTCTGTTGGTATATTTGTGATATCAACCTGTAATATAGTTTGTGATTGTGTACAGTGTTTTTTACAATATGGTGAGTCGAAGGAAATAGTACCACTATTCCATGAGATGGTTGGTTGATGTTTCTTTAGCCATGAAAGTCCTAGAATTATGGGGTACAAAGGAGAATGAATAACCTCAAAGGTACACAATTCAGAGTGACCTGATGAAAATGTTATGTGAGGATTTATTATATAATTAATGTGAACCCAGTTGTATCTACTCCACTCAGTCTCACACCAAACCTAGGTACCTTGATAAACTAGGAACCTTATTCTGCTCATTGACTGAGGGTGACCTGTTTAGGTCAAAAGTAAATTACAACTATCTTTAGTTGCTGGAGATATGCACAACAATGTGAATGTGCTAATACTCTCCTAAATAATATAATAGCATTTGCTAAACAATAGTTAATCTCTTTGGATAAAGAATAAATTATAACTTTATGTAATTGAAGCTCTGTTAGTATCTCTTTAAATAGATTGTAGCTTATCACTCAGGTACAATGCTTGAATGTTCAGGTTAGTAAAGTTCATATGCAACCTTATTTATGAATGCAGCAGGATTGTTATGGCAGTGTATTGTATGCAGAAATAACCAGGATATATGCAGAAGATGTTAAACATGCACACTTTCCATTAGTAACGTATATGTATAAGCTTGAATTATTAGTATATACAGTCTTTGGAACATATGAAATTAGCGTAACTTCAGCAATAACTTTATGTTTAGTACGATACCCAACACTTCATGACCAGCGTGCACTTGTGAAGACTTTGCTAGCTAGCAATAAGTTGTCCTGAGAAGCAGTGTAGAATCCGGCAACAGAGAGGAGCTGCGACACTGACTCCCGGAGTGCTGATGACGTCAGACGCCGAACTACTGCAGACACGCTGTATGTCAGTTAGCGTTTCAGAATGAAGTATGCTGTCCTGTGATTGATGAGAACTTTGCAGATATAAAGTTAGAAAACTACTTGACGAAAATAGAGAGAGCTTCTAGAAAGTTGTGATCACTCCTCATGCGAATCAAATTACCAAGCATCGTTGAATTAGAGAGGAGGGCTTATAAAGGCATAACGGTCATGTGATATTATGTTTAAAGGGACAGTGAAACGTGGAAAACATGAAGTATAGAGATTGAGAATTACTGTGATATGACAGTTTGTGACCACTCTGTTAAGAGATTGGCAACATGGGCAAAAAATGTGTGTTGGTTATCATTGGGGGCATAAACATTACATAGAGTGATTTCGGTATCTAGAATGCGTCCCCTCACTATCAAATATCTACCCTCAGGGTCAGCTAGTGTGCTGCTGTGGACAAAGCCCACTGAGGAATGGATTAGGATAGATACCCCACGTGTCTTATTAGGTGCCGTAGCATGGTAATGTGTGTTAAACTGTTTAGCCCAATATTTTGGTAGCTTATCTTTGAGGAAGTGAGTCTCCTGTAAAAACACCAGGTTAGCGTCTAGTGTTCTATATTGGTTCATAGCTAATCTACGTTTAGTGTCTGTGTTAAGACCCCGTACGTTATGAGAAATCAGTCTTGGTATTCATAGACATCTGTGGTAGTTTGTGCTAATGCATGAGGTAGCTTGTATGTATGCATGTTTACAGCTTGTAATATAAATCACCTTACCCCAGAGCTTCTGGACTGATGTAGTGTGTTGTGGCCTGTGAACCGGTATCTCAGAGAGATCGCCTAAGGAGGGGGAGAGGGAGAGAGAGGGAGGGAGCAAACAAAAAAACATTAGATAATTAACACACAACTGGTCCCCAACAGAGGGACGTTTTAACATTGTTTGAGAGTGTCTTATGGGTCGAGTGGTATCCACTAAACCCTGATCTTTAGGGAGGCGACCATCTACCTCCTCAGAGTGTTAACATAATGAGAACTGTCACTGAATAGGTCTTCCTCACGACCCGTCAGGGCCCATGACTATAAGAATGGTGACAATATGTGGAAGGCCCTCGGGTCCACCCAACATGGACAGGCAATAGGGGTCAGTTTCTCAGCATAGTTAGCGGTGGTTGAATTGTAAAGTGTCTTATTTGTAGGCAACCGCTCAGAGTTTTAATCTCCTGTCTCATGTTGTCTGAAGATGAGGAGAAATAAAAGGGAAGACAGTTCATGATATCTTGTCTCTGGATTCACTTGTTTTTTGCCTCTTGTGGTTGACTTTCTGCCAGGTCTGTTGGGGATTGGCATCTGCCGAGCTGCCCATCCGCGATGTTAATGGCTCCTGCTCCGGAATGACCGGAGCATCCAAGCCTAATATCCCGCACACCTCCGGGATGTCCACCTGATCCTTGATGGTTATAGTTTTTGAGTCTTTGAGAATGTTTAGGGCAAAGGGGAACCCCCATCTGTAAGGGATCTGCTGTTTGCGTAGAATGTTGGTTAAGGGTCTCAGGGAGCCTCTTCGTTGCAGGGTGCGTAAGCTCAAGTCCTGAAAGAACTGTATTATATTGCCCTGAAATTTGAATGTTGGGTTTTTCCTGGAGGCCTGCAGTATCTTTTCTTTGTCAGGGAAAAAGGTCAGTTTGACTATTATATCCCTTGGGGGTAATCCGTTTTTGGTCTTAGCTTTGAGAGCTCTGTGCGCTCTTTCCACGTGGAACGTGTAATCCGGAGGTGACCCTGTTATTTGACTGAAAAGCTGTGCTATGTATGCTGGAATATCTTTAGTGATGACATCTTCTGGGATCCCCTTCAGCCTAATGTTATTTCGCCTGCTCCTATTCTCCAGGTCTTCCAGTTTGTCTTGCATTTCCTGTAGGAGCTGTTGCTGGCTGGAGACTGTTTGTGCTATATCATCTACATTTTCCACCATTGCATCTTTCTGATCTTCTAGTATGTCAATTCTATTTCCCATATCAGTGAGGTCAGATTTAATTTCAGCCAGACTTGATGTCATCGAAGTGTGTATGGAATCTATCTTCCCCCATAGTTTCTCAAAATTATCTACCAGGTCTTTTTTCGATACTAGGGATTGTAGATCTGCCTTAGTGATAGGGGATTGATCTTCAGGGGTTGGTGTCGAGGTTTGATCTGGGCCATTCCCTGTCTCCATGTCTCCAGTAGATTTGGAGGGGTGGGAGGTTTTGAAGAAGGAAGATACTGTGTTAGGGGTATTAGGGTTTAATATTTTTTCTCCCTTCCCGCCTCTTCTTGTAGCCATCACAATGGTATATCAGTAGGTACTACTATTAGATATGGTGGGTATTGAAATCTTGAGAAAGGATAGTATTTCCGCCTCCTCTATGAGAAAGTATAGGGTAAAGCAGCCCCAGAGGCAGTGAGATATTCCTGGCAGTGTTAATAGATCAAAAGGAGTTTTAGGCAATACAAAGATATTCGTTAACGGATCTTCATCATGTAAATAGTGAACTGTGCTCTGCTAAGTCTCCGTAGAGGCATATGTAGAGGTAGATATCCCCTCACTTCAGTCCCAGGGATTACATACTGCTATGACAAACTTATAACCTGTTAGGAGAGCTATTACCCACCTTGGTATTGCTCAGGAGACCAATATGTGTGCTATCTGTGGTCAGTCTCTTAGTTTAAAAAGTTTCAAGATGTTTCTCTCAGGTTTATTGGTTATAGGGTGCAGAACCTGAGGTATGTGAGGTATAGATTGGCTCGTAATCACAAAGTTTTCTCTCTCTCCAGGCTTCGTTTAATTTTGTGCTGTCGCTGAGAGAAGCTCTGCCTGTGTAATGCTTGTTTTATGCGAAATAAGTAGCAGGCTAGGCCCAAGGTTCAAGTGTGAGTGTGAAGTTCTCCTATAATCAGGCCCAGCTACTTTTATGGGCCTAACTTATTATCTCTGGGTGTATCAGTCACTTATTGGGGCCTTAGAGCTGTTCTCCTTATCTCTTATGGCTTATCAGATTACTGTGTGAGGCTATTGATATGCTGCGCTGGTTCATTAGATGTGTGTAGTTTGCAGGCTTGTGTCTCTTACCTCCGGTGTTGGGCTGCTCTGTATTCTTGGCAAGATGGCCGTTTTTCGCGCCAAACCAGGCTGGCGTTTATGAGCAGGTCTTTACTGGTCGCACTGACCCCAATGGTCCTTTTTCCCTCACCGGAGGATGTTTCAAGTGTTCTCCTCTCAGCCTGGTATTCCCTAGCTGTGACGCGTGAACGTTCTCTGTAAGCGGCGTGTGGCCTCTATTCACAGCCGGGTCCCGCAGTCGGATCAGTCATTCTGTTATCGGCTGGGATGCTGCTGTGTTACAGGTCCCCCTCTCCACTTAGGCTGTGGCCGTACTTCTGTGCGGAGTTCTTACCCTCTGGTGTGGAGTGTTGACGACTGCCAGTCACGGGTGCTCTGGTATGCTGTAAAGAGGATTTTTCTTCCCCGTTGCGGCAGCGCTTCTTGCTTGAAATTCAGGCAGGGGATACCTTGCTAATAGTTTGAGAGGATATCTCACAATTTTTAAATATTAAGCTGCTAAAATCTGAAAATAAAGCACTTTCTCTAATCTAAATATCAGGAGCTCCTGAGAAGTGTGACTGAGCTGCACAGCGGTTAGCTCCGCCCCCATCATTTGCATATTTAAAGGGACGTGCCACCCACATTTTTTTCTTTTATGATTTAGAAAGAGAATGCAATTTTAAACATCTTTCTAATTTACTTATATTATCTAATTTGTTTTGTTCTCTTGATATTCTTTGATGAAAAGCATATCTAGATATGCTCACTAGCAGCTGATTGGTTGCTGCACATAGAAGCATCATATGATTGTCTCACCATGTGCATTGATTTTTCTTCAAATAAGGATATTTAAAAAATGAAGCAAAATAAATTATGGAAGTAAATTGTAATGTTGTTTAAATTTCTAGTCTCTATCTGAATCATGAAAGAAAGATTTTTGGTTTAGTGGCCCTTTAATATGGGTTTTTGTGGCAGCTTCAGTATATTTATTCTTCTGTGAATAAATTTTAGATATGCACTCAAATGATGACCTTATTTTTATCTATAGGGATGGATCTGAATATAACCTTTTCTCTGATCTATTACAATATTTCAATAATTATACATTCTAAATTTCATTTTGGTCCTTAAAGGGACATGCCAGCCACATTTTTTCTTTTATGATTTAGAAAGAGAATGCAATTTTAAACATCTTTCTAATTTACTTATATTATCTAATTTGTTTTATTCTCTTGATATTCTTTGATGAAAAGCATATCTAGATATGCTCACTAGCTGCTGATTGGTTGCTGCACATAGAAGCATTGTGTGATTGGCTCACCATGTGCATTGCTTTTTTTTCAACTAAGGATATTTAAAAAAATAAGCAAAATAAATAATGGAAGTGAATTGTAATGTTGTTTAAATTTCTATTCTCTATCTGAATCATGAAAGAAAATTTTTGGGTTTAGTGGCCCTTTAATTTAAAAGGTAGATTTCTAAAGGGAATTATTTCTAGAACATTTTGTAAGAAAACAGCTTCTACATGTAAGATCCTCTTATCCATAGCATCTCAATACTTCTTTCCAAAAAAGTTAGGTCATTAGTACTGCTGAGATAAAAGCTATAAAACTTAAAGAGAAGCTATGTGAAAGCGTTTACATTTTGGAAATGATTATGAAGGAAGTGAGACAGTGTTCTACTAAGTTTGAAAAGACTAAGAAGTCTAAAAAAAAGAAAATGCCAATATTAGCAATGCTGGTACATTACAATTAAATTATTATTATTATTTTTTTTAAATGCATATACTTAAAATTTCTACACTTTTGGTAAAAAGCAAAATTATAGATTTGTTTCAGAAAAGCCCCTTACATTAGCAAAAAGCTTATCACCTAGTTCAGTTAGTGATAGGCACATTTCTACTACTTGGTTGTATGCCAAAGGGAACTTTAACTGTAACACAAATAATTGTAGATCATGTGGTGTGCTAGCCAGTACAAATGGTAACGTTTTCCATATGACTTTCTATTTCAATTGTAGAGCTAAATGTGTTATATACTCATTTGTATACAAAATATGTTTTTCTTCCCCGATATGTAGGCCAAACATCTAGGAAACTCTAAAGTCAAGTATATGAGCATCTGAAGGATGAGGCAAATTATAATAAAGATTCCACTATTGCAAGGCAATTTAATAATTAACATCTAAGAAATTTTCCAGATTTGTCAGTCAAAGTAATT
This sequence comes from Bombina bombina, assembly GCF_027579735.1. Classification (NCBI taxonomy): domain Eukaryota; kingdom Metazoa; phylum Chordata; class Amphibia; order Anura; family Bombinatoridae; genus Bombina; species Bombina bombina. The sequence continues at coordinate 1,010,763,379 of NC_069503.1, forward strand.
AAAATTTAAGGATGTTCGTCCAGAGGTGGAAATAGATACAATGCTTTATCCAAAAGGAAGCTATTTTGAATAAATACAATAAAAAGATAAGATTCCCTTAGGGTTTACTTTTAGAATGAAATATTTCATATTTTGTTGTATAATGTTTACTGTGATCAATTCACTGTTGGATAGAACTTTGTAATGTAGAATTCACCTTAGAATCTAAAATTAATTTAATAGTTAAATCTTTCTTGTGTTTTTTCTTTGATCAACTTTGTATATGTCACTTATTTAAATGTTTTTCTTTAGCTTATTCTGGGCTAGATTACGAGTGGAGCTCAATTTATCGCTCCCGTTCACACATTAACTCCACTAAACATAACCTTTTTGTGCGCGTCTGGTAGCCCTTGTATTACAAGTTGAAATTAAAATGTTTTTACACGAGCGCTAACTTGATGCACGCAAAAAGTTGGACTTTGAATATTGCAACCACGTTAACGCATTGACTCCTAAACTTCAATGGAGCGTGAAAAGTGGAAAAAAATAACCTAAGGAGACTGGTAGCATTTTGAGAGATTATATTGTTTCTGATGGAATCAATTTTGCTGTTGAAGTGGCTAGCAAAATCTTGAGCTGAGAGAGAAATTGTAGTAGGAAGTGGGCAGAAAAGGTTATTGAAAGTGGAGAACAGATATTTTGTGTTTGAAGAAAGAGTAGATATAACAGTAGAGAAGTAATCCTGCTTAGAGAGGTTAAGGGCAGAATAATAGGAGTTCAAGGCGAACTTGTATTGAAGAAAGTCTGCTGATTAACCAAGATTGCTGAGCAGTGCAGGAACATCTGCGTAGGTAGCGTGTCAAAGGAGTGTGCCAGCGCTGAAGATGAGTGCATGACTTTCGAGCAATGGTACGAGGGACCAAATTGTCAAGGCCCGATGTAGCAGTGGAGTTGTAGTGACAGATAGATTGGTCAGGGCAGGAAAAGGAGGAAATGGAAGAG